>NC_091936.1:37344865-37459865 GCF_041260155.1 Ptychodera flava
AATGGCATAAGTGATATATCAAATTGAAGGTCTTTTTGAGCTGATGACACTTTTGAATAGCTCCACTGCATTAAAACTACCTACAAAAAGTATTTTATCCAAATAAAGGCTTCTTCAATTTTATCAGTTTCTGAACAATTTGAAACTTAGAATTTAATTTAAGGATTATTGGTTAAAACTATGTTCCAAAATTATTGATCATCTTTAAAATTCAGGAGTAAATTGGATAAGTATTCGATGTTTGAAGGTGCTAAAAATTGCACACTTGTCATGGTAAAGTTATCAGCAACTAAGATGGTCTCATCATACCACCTGTCAGACATGCAAATTTCCTTTGTTACAAACATTTAAAAAAATCAATACCCTTTCTTTTGCCAACACAGATGCAACTTATTCCCTTAGTTTCCTTGAAAATATTGTGTATGGCTGTCAAAAATCTATGTCGACAAAATCACAAAATTGCTATCTCCTCTGCGCAAAAGGGATTGATCTTCTCATTATTCACCGTGAGAAATTAGAGAATTATGATTATCAAAACTATGGTCCCAGAATTTTGATATATGGACCGAGCTGTTCTGTGTACAGAAGAAATTTGCTCCAGTTCAATGAGTGATCTCCGTGTGTACGGATCATGGAGAATTGTGGGTAGCCTCACTTACTGTGAAGCGTGGTCAATATCTCCGTCAATAAATACGTGAGCTGTTCAAAATTTCTCATTTTTCCAGCAAAAATTCAAAAGAAATAATGATAAACTGCGTACTAGAGGACGTTTCACTGAGAGTTGGTTGGGTTAGGTCTCGGAAAAATCGCTCTCAATTTTTTGTCTCGGATTTGTTCATATACACTGCCCTATGTTGATGAAGAACCTTATATCGCGAGAAAGAGCGAGATCTGGGCTTTCAAATGAGTATTCGATGTAAGGGATGTTTTGATTGGCTCACCTTCAAACATGCGTTTCAAAATCAGTGATGTAAATATTAGGTGCTGCCATGTTTCAGATCGCCGTTCCCGGTACCGTTTCTAGCTCAATTGTGCAGTTTATTCAAAAAGTAAGTAGTTCATATAAAGAAATAAAAAACATATGAGAGAATAGCTGCATTTTTAATTTTTAGCCTCATGTATTTTTTCCACAATTTTCTTTCCCGTTATCGATGTTTTTCAATTTTGAACATGACTAAGTCACTGGTGATTGAGTGTCAATTCAGCACGTCCTGGGCGACCTTTTGGCCTCCCTAGTATAAGGATTGATAAAATAATGTATCAAAATATACACTGATTCACGCGACTTCACTATCATATTCTTGGCAGCTGAATGACGTTTATGGCCGAGAGGGCGGGAGTCTCGGACCAAAGGGAGCATAAGCAGTATGCAGTACATTGCATGCTTTCCATGCAAAATCCGGCTTTGACTAATGTTCCCGTCCTGTTTCCGAGTATACCTTTCGAGCTGCGTAGCTAGTAATGTTGAAGTCAAGATATCCGAATCGTTCGTGTTCGAAATGCTTCTTGATTTGCAGAGAGAACACTCTACCTTCTTGTTTGTGTTTTAACTTAGCACATGGGGTCATTTGAAAAATTCAAAGCAAAATACCGCGGTGTATAAAATCTGCAGGCATGTAGTCACCAACCCACAACACTGCTTGTACTGCAGAGCACACAAATCGGTCGTATGTAAAACATGTCTTTTGTTATTTGAAAAAAAAAGACTAATACAAAAGTGTACGTATTGCAAGAACGCAGTTGATAAACTGGACAAGTTGAAGGCGAGCTCGAACGTCGAGTTAATAAAGTCTTTTCCGTTCTTGTTCTCGTCTAACACGGAATTTTTCAATATACCCGTGAAGTCTGATTCAGTTTGATGCGGTGTTAGGCACGTCGACCAACGTGGTTTTTGCCGGGCCAGCAGGAAGAGTATAAACACATCTCCGATACGTTACCAAGGTGTGTTGAACACATATATACCAAGCATTCCTGGGAGGTCCTCCTTTCGGGCCTGTTCGTTTACAAATGAATATTCAAGTTTGTTGTGTTTCTGAATACATGAATATAAAGTGTCCACTAGTTTTACGGACCACCTCTGGACACGGCTTTTGAGAGTTTCAGCCCTTTCTTCAGTTATACCTTGCTGGTGCGTTCGTTATTGACTTTGTCAAATTTAATCCGGTGATAATCTGGTGAGAGCGTCCACAGATTAGTAATTTACTCTGATTACTTTGGCTAATTAAGCACTCAAACTCATCAGATAATAGACTAAATTACCACCTTGCTTGTTTTGGCGAATAAGGCAATCAAACTGGTCAGATAATAGATGCAGCATGTTGATAAAACGTATACGCAAGATTGTCAAGGGCAGTGCTAAGTTAAGACCGAAACACCAAAGGTTGGTAGAATATATCTTTATTAGCCATACAACGAAACACCTACACACCCCTGGGGACGGACATTTAGACAACACCCTGTGCTGACAGGGTAACAGTTTGGACAAGTGCTATGTGGATACATTTGCAGTAGCACTGTACTACACATTCCAGTAAAGGTAAAAGAAGCTGTCTGCGTTGTCTTCAGGGCAAGAGATATTTGAGAAATTTCATAATTTTTCAGTTAAGAAACTGGATGAGAAGTGTTACAAAACACACATATTGATAAGCTCTATTCGTTCAACAGCAGATGTTTTCACTGAAGCTTGTGAGTGGACTTTGACAGTAGTAGTCAATAACAAATATGTGAAAGTGTGAATAGAATTGCTCAAGAAAAAAAGTTTGATAAAACTGAATTTTAAAATAATTTTCTACATAGATTGGCCAATAAAAAAAAAGAAAATAGATTGGCCAATAAAAAAAAAAAAGAAATCAGCAAAAACTAGAAAAGCTCACCGACCAGCATATTTTTAGTTTCATGTCCAGCCTGCCCACAAAAGATATATAGTGTCTCATATCACAAATGATTATTGATTGATTTTAAGATCAGATTAGCAATTTCACCATGTTTGGACACAGTTAGTGACCATGGTTTTTTAAAGTCAGCATGTCAGCCAGGAACCAACATACATGCACACCTGCATAGATGTATATCAAGCTCCACACAACGGTTACATGTACGAAATGCAAATGAGTAGTAGTCTAATCGAACAATCATTGCCAACATTAGATTGTCGCAACACAAGGTTAACATGTACTTTGAAGCCCTAAATCCTGTTAAAAAAGACTGGAACAAGCTGTTCATTTCTTCTTACTAAAATGGTATACTTTCAAGTAATAAAAATTCACATAGAAAACAAATATTTTAGGTAATGGTGTTCATCCAATCACCAAGCCACGATCTGAACTCATCAGTATTTCATCAGTATCCCCAGTAAAGTGCATTATTGAATTTTACAGCCACAATACCTGCAAATGTGCAGTAAACTGATCTCACAATATCCTCTGTTTTCCAGGCGTTTTCTTTGAATAAGACCTATTAAAGACTGAAAAAGTGTATAACATTGTCATACATGTAATTGTTTAAAATGGCATGTAAATTCAAAAGTTTTAACATTTTAAATTTCCTGCCAATTTCAATAACTAGTCATGTGACAAACAACAAAATGTTGGCCATTGTGTGTTCTGCATTCAAGTAAATGGCATCATGCTTGTTTCTTGGGTGATCACGATGTGTACGTGCATGAAATACTGCATTTTAAGCTTTGCTGTCAGCGGCGCGAAGCTATCTAAAATATGGATGTGTGACAGCTAGCGTCTGTCGTCCTTTGTTTATCAACTTATTACAATCCGGGCTTCTTCTTTAAAACAGCCAGTCCAATTCCTTTAATATTTAAGTACAGGTCCCCAGGGATGACCTTAGTCAGATTTGTGCAAACTGCGATGAAATATGCAAATTTGTATTTTTGAGGGTAATTTTGCTATTTTGGGGCAAAAATCTGAATTTAATACTGGGTATACAGGTCCCTAGGGATGGCCTTATATAGATTTGTTCAAATTGTGATGAAATATGCAAATTTGTATTTTTAAGGCAATTATTGTTATTTTTGGTCAAAAAATCTTTGGGATATACAGGTCCCTAGGGATGACTTTTTTCAGATTTGTTCAAATTGTGCAGAAATTTGCAAATTTTGTCTTTTTAGGGCAATTTTTTCCATTTTTGTCAAAAAATTTGTTTCATGTATAGACATGTTCCTTTGGATGATTTCAATGTGACATGTTAAAATTATTATGAAATATTTACTTATATTTATTTTTGCAGCTGTTTTTGCATTTTTTGTCTTTCCATGCTGAAGTGAGTTGTCAAAGATTTTCACCTTCATCAAAACATGTCACAAATAGTTAGCCTCTCCATTATACAGCTGAGTTCTATTCACCATTAGGTCGCTTGTTGTACTTTTCCATGAGGGCACAATTTTACGAGTGCAGCTCCCATTTATTATTGAACGTGTGAAAACGTGTAGGCATGGTCCAAATCAGCGAGCATTGATAATTCTATACACGTCCTTCAGTTAGCACATGTACGCGAACCAACCTTTGTTTGAAAATAAAATCATGAAAATAATGCATAAAATTCGTAGCTGTTATGGCTTTCATGATCGCTTGTAATCTCTCTTGCTCTTTATACTCCAAGAGTAAATCCAGATGGTATCTCCATACATGTATGTTGAATAATGTCTTTCAGTTTTGTCTGGTAATAGTCTATTGACAATAGACATCACTCCAACTGTACAACTAATGATGGTTGGGTGGTGAAATATTACCAAATGGTGTATAGTTTCTCAGACCACTGCTCAGTCTCTTTCTTGCCTTACATATCCTCAATTTGCTTGTGAAGGCATGCTATCCAATCCCAAGATCTGAATTGTACAGAACTATGCTCTGTAAAACCGTTTGCCACTTTCCAGTGTGCAAACAATGGATATGTGAAATTCTACACCGTAATGTTTAGGCCTTCATTTGTTGTTTTGTTACAGCAATCGACCATCAACTCTGGCCTCGTTTCCCCAGTACTACACAAACATCATCACAAACATATATATATTGAACTACACGTGTACATGTAGCGGACCAATATGCCAAAGAGACATTTTCAGTAGGTTTCTGGTGACACGTTTGGAAGTGTGGGTTTTTGTCTCTTCACCCCAAACAAATCAAGTTTTACTGAGCTCTGTTCGTGAAATGACACCCTTGAACAGTTGAAACCTGAATAATCTACTGATCTGTCTGAAATAGTATGTTTACTCTGATATAGTTGTGTCCGCTTGCTGATTTGAATTTGCCAACTGAGGCAATTGATAAAGTACATGTACATGTAGTTGGGGTTAGTATACCCTTAAGTAGCAGGTAGGTTCTGCAGCCCTCTATATCATCAACAAGCTTTGACAGATATACTGTATGCTGAAATGTTTAATGAATGTAATTTAAAATACACAAGAAGGAAGAAAATTAGATGAGATACTGTAAAACTATGGAAGTCATGAAGTCACATGACAGGTACTGGGGCTTTTATAAAACAGTGAAAAATTCATCAAAAGTTACAGTAACTTACTGGCCCTTTAATTGGAACAAGGTTAACACATTATGTAGGACATAACCCAGTTTTTAAATAGTTTCACACATTGTTCACGCACAGTGTTAACTTTTGTTCCATATAAATTGCCAGATTGTGTGTGGAATCTGTAGTGGACTTTGTTGTATTGTCTATGTTTGTATAATTATATAATTAGTCTCACGGACGAAGTCCGAGGTTACTTATATATTGGGCTGCGTCTATTTTCTTGGTCCGTCCATCCTTCTGGCCACGCAGATATCTCAGACATGCCTGAACCAATTCCTTTCAAACTTAGTACAAGGATAAAACACTATGGCATACACATGCCTGTCCATTGTTTTGAGTGTGGCTTGCATAATTAGTTCTAATTTGCATATTTAGCGATTTCTGAAAAATGTTCTGTATCCAGAGAGAGACCGTGCCAAATTTGACAAAGCTTCATATACATGTTGGGCACAAAGGGCTCTAATATAACAAAAAGATATGTGGCAGTATTGTGTCAATGAATTGCTTATTTGCATATTTAACAAATATTCATAATTTAGGCAATATCCATACTTATGCCATTCATACTCACTCTACTTGTTTACAATATAATCCAATATGGGCATCAGTCACAGACAGGTCATGATACCCTCATTACTTGTTTCATGTGCATCATTACTTTAGTTACTCCACTTACTGACAAAGTCTCAATTACAAATGGGGACCATGTCATTGTCAATGACTTGTCAATTGTGTAGGGTCATCAGGGTCATAGCTGGTACATAGTCCAGTTAGCTTTTGCAGAAAGACAAATAGGCCTCTGACATTCAGGGCTGCCCCGAAAACCCAGCAACCTGCACAAATTCCAGCACGCAGTCCATGTAGCCGACAATGAGATGCTAATGATATGCGTAGCATACAAGTTTAAGGTCTCCTTGACTTACTTTCAGCTGGTTGCTCACTTTCTACTATTTTTTTAGTATTTTATACAAAGTCACAGACTTATTCTACCTGCAACTTAAAACTGATAGTGATTTTGTAGCTCAATCTTTACTATTTTTCATAGTATTTGATAGCCGGTATCAGACAGTTCGTGTTCGTGTCCGCTACATGGACGATCTGCCCAAATTTTCTTCACAATTACCAAACCATACATTTGAGAAGAAGATATCTGATGTTAATTGCAGTCCTTAATAGTTTAATGGCTAAAAATCCTGTGTTGTTCAACTTACAATATAACTTTGCTAATGTTTTCTTCTGAGAATAAGCATTGAAAACAATTTCTGTTCAAAAAATTCTCAGAGACAAACAGTCTTTGCAAGTGTGAAGTTCTGAAATAAGCTGTATAAGGTTTGAAAGAGACGTCTAAACAGCATTACTGATAAAAAGTATTGTATGATACTTGGTATATTAAACTATTGTACATTTAGTTAAAATTTTTGACAATACACAATATAATTATAGTTATACTGTACCTACAATGTATCACCATAACCTAAGGAGGTAAAATCATATACTTATTTTTTTAAACCCTTTGAGCGCCAAAGTCAATTTTGTCTCCTTTATCATATGTACACCAGTCAATATTTTCCTAATTTTTTGCTAAAATTTTGATAAAAATCTGTAGCCAATGAAATGTAATGTCCATTTGGTCCAAAATTATGAAAAAAATTTCATAAAACTTCATAAAATTGGTAAAATGTTGCATCAAAATTTTTGATGGGAAAAATCACAGCGCTCAAAGGGTTAATACACATGCAAATAAAGGCATGGAATAGGCATGAACAAATTTAGTGTTAGGGTATTCTTTTGTACTTCGACCAGCAATAATCCCCTAGTGCAAACAATTACATAGGGTTGAACAGAGTTATTTGCTAACTAAAAATTAAAGACCAGCCATGAAAACAAATAAAAAACATGTCTATGCATGACATAAAATAAATATATGTTGCTGTTACTGTCAAAGATGATGCAAATCCAAAAGGCAAATCTGAATGCCCGGATTTGTACAATTTCAACTATTTAAATATTTCCTCACAAAATTCAATGAAAAAGTGTGTGAAAAGATTTAATTATCGATATCATTAAAGAAATGTCGAATTCAGCCATGTAAAGTAAAGATAGGCTTTACTGTTAGACAGAAAAATCATTTACATATTCCCTATACACTTTCAGAAAAACAACCTGAAAGACTGATTATTTGCCAAGAAAAAATTAGCGACCGTAATGGACAATGAGAAGGCACTGAAACCTACTTCAAGTGACCCTCACTGTAAATATCAATTAGTTTACTAGTATACATGTACCTCCGGAAGTTTTCAAGGTTTCTCAAGGTTTTGAGTTCGGGTAAAGGCAGAATGATGACTTGTTATTTTTAGCGTAGGCTGATGTAGAATAGCGCTCTAGGGAATCAGAGCGTCCATTAGGGTGATGAAAAGAGGATCAGTATCATCATTTAGGCATGACACGTCGTCATGACGCCCCAGTGCTATAACACAGAACAAACAGGATATAGTAGGCCGTGGCCTATGCTAGTTTCTAAGTTAACTTGACAGGCATTTTGGCGGCAGTGACGCAAACAAAAAAATCAGCTTCATAAGTATTTGCACATAACTCGCATAACTTGACAGGTGTTTTGGTCAACGTTACATATAGCTATCTAAGTATTTGCATATCTCACAATGTGGAACGTCAGTCCAAAGTTTTGTAAACAGATATGATATTTGTTTGTTTAACATATTTTCTGATCTAGTTTTCAAAATTTTGATATATCCATTTCATGATTTTGAAAAATATTGAAAATCATCTACGAGGACCCATACTGAACACATATATACACATGCAGACAAATCTGTATCGTCTGTATGTGTGGGAAGAATTTTTGATTACAGAATGTATTTTTCATTTGCATTATGAATTGTGTGCCATTCAGTTCTTAATATATTGATAAATGAATGATAAACTTTATCAAATAATTAGATAAACATTTACACAAATCGCAAACCCTGAAAACCCATAAAAATGTATAAGCTGAGGAGAAATCATTGTCCATGTATGACTTGTAAAGTTCCTACATTGTATCATTTTCAATTTCAAAATACATGTAACTCCAATCATGCTTAAATTTGATAATATTCATAAAAAATTTTCAGTAAGGAAAATAAATGAACTAGTGTGTTGAATATGGCTAAAGCTTTTACTCATGGTAGCTCTCTTTATGCAGGAAAGTCCGTGCCAGATACTTTTCTAATACCATTCCAATGGTGCTGGACTGGCTTACTATAATGTCATTGTACTTCCAGTACATTATAAATTACATATTTGAATTCCAAGATTATAATTATTGCATGCACGGATATTTTAATGTAGGTTTTTGGAACAGCAGAGCATCTAGGTTTTCAGTTCAGCCCTGTTACTGATACACGTCTATGTAGGTCTGTGGGTGTCACCGTGTGGTCGATACAAAAGAAATTGTAAATCTATCGGTATCAAAGGTCATCCAATAGTTTGCTTTATTTGTGATTGTCCATTGGCTCCCTAGTTGTTTGTCACCTTTTTGGAAAATGTTGAACTGTGATATTTGGTATGTAGATTACCAAGGGTGGTCAATTCAAATTCCATCTACACATTATTCCATATATGGATTTGTAATTTAGGATTTGTTTTGAGAAATCTAAAAAAAAATTACCAGTATGTTTGTTTGATAATTTTCATGTTTGGTTGGTACATTTATAAGAGGAGTAAATTTGTTTAAATTATGATAACATTGTTCACGTGTTTGGTTAAAAAATTATCAAAATAGCATGTCCCATAGCTTTTCAAGTTCTAAATTTGGAGGTACTTACAGATGAGCTGAGCTACATTTTGTTGAAATGATGATGAAATTTTGAAAACATAATATGTTTTTCTAGTATTAATTTGTATTTTGTCAAAATCCAGTAAAAATCCTCACAAGGCTTTCAAATATACTTGTTTGGTTCCTTGATTTGACCTAAATTTGTGTTTTCCTTTCAGATGTTAAGCATGACGAAATGAATATTTTGTACAGTGCTTAACTTCCCCTGTATTTTTGGGCAAAAATCTCGCAGTTTGTACATACCCAGTAGACTATAATAGAGTATTGGCTGGGTTAATACATTTCAGTTCATATCTGTATGATTCTGTTTTTATCAGTTTGTTTTGAAAGCTCTTTCACAAGTCAGCATTATCTATGAATTACTCAATATTACTGGTAGAATAATCAAATTTTTCATAGAAATGTCACATCAGAGCTGTATTAGCCACTTGGCTAAGTTGCTAACTATTGTAAGTTAGATTTAGTTACGGGAGACAGCAGTAACGCTGAAGGATGTTATCAATGACATATTTGTTGTACCGCTGGAAACAGAATGGTATGAACCGTAGGAAAAGGCAAGAAATTGGCACCTTCATGTTAACACTTTCAACATCCCTGTATATTCCCGTTGCCTTTCCTTTTCAGCATGTGTAACGAATTGTATCTTAAAAACAAAGTGATAATTTTCAAAGTTCGTCGGTGAAAGGGCTTAAAAAAAGCATCTGTGAGTTTGTTTTGCGGGAAAATTGTTGTTTTCCTCGAAACATTTTGAAATTTACCCCTTAATAGTGCTGAACCTATTCTCACATTTAAAGTTATCCTCACCACGAAAAAACAAGCATGACATCTTTCATAACTGGTGAAATACCTGATGAAAACTGAAATTAACCATTTCCAAATGGTGACTCACACGTAATGAGATTGTAAAAACTTTCTCTTCAATGTAGTTTATCATGTTTTCACCCCTTAATACAATTATAAAGCAGTGGGTATTGTCACATCATAGAAATACATATTTTGGTAGATACATATTTTGGTAGGTCTTTAGTATTGCTCATCCTAGAAATGCAACAATATGAAGTTTCTTTATAGGACAGGTTCATATTTTTATAATTCAGGATTTTTAGGAGGAGTTTTATAATTCACTCAAAGTATTGATTTTTATTGTGGAAGTACTTAGAATTCTTTCAATTTCATGACCCTCATAGTCATGATATGTAGGTATCACGCTTTAAGTGTTCTCCCCAGGATTTTCTGGTAGAGTGACAGCTAATTTGCATAACAATGAATGTATTTGTTATGGTAATAGTTTCTATTGTTCACCAGAAATTAAAGAGTGGTGGCCACAACTACAGTATAATTGCTCTGGGGAGATACTGTTTAAAATACAGTATCAGTGTAGTTTACCTGTGTACTCTGGATGATGTAAATAATGTGTTGGTGTAGGTTTTGTTTAGTGTACTCATCAATCTGTGATGTGACTGCAAGCTGCGCATACATGTGTATGATGTAGCAAAGAGAAATAAAAAACTACCTTGCTGGAAGATACCTTTAGCGCTCTGGTTTTGCCGACTGTACTGCCTGTCTGTTTGTGCCTCCCTTATGTGGCTGCAACCCTGTCCATATCAGTAGCTGCATGATTTCTTCCCCTGTAAATACTTTGCAATGTTAGATATTTAAAGCGTAATTTGAAGATGACATTATTTCATTCTTGTATATGTCCCCAGCGTCCAAGTGGACCACCTCGAATGGGAATATCACCCTATATGAGGCCCGGAATGGGCATGGAGCAGTCCAGGAAAAGACCACCAACACAGGATCAGAGAAACAGACAACAAAGGTTTGTTGACATTTTATTGTCTGTGAACAAATTTGTTTTTTCTACCAATGTAGTCTGAGCTAAATTGCACATGTGAAGACCACTTTTCAGATGGAGACTTGCAGAGAAATATTACCCTTCAAAGTAAAAACAAAATTGTGCCACACATATTCAGGAGACAAATGTGATGAATTCCCGTGAAGTGTGGAAAAGGTTTTGTCATTCCTGTGTGTTGAATAGAATATTATTTAAAAAATGCATTATGATAGATGGCAGCATATTTCAAGCTGTGGGAGCAGTGCTTGTCTTGAACTTTGTACATGTATGTTGTCACAGGCATTCATGAACAACTAGCACGTATTAGTAGGACAGGCGTAAAACAACATGTGGGACATTGTCTCTCTGTGACATGAGCTTCCTTCCCCTTCCAATTGCAATTTTATCACCTTCAGGTCTACCTCATGATGAGTAATGATTGTGGGCAGTACAGAAAACCCACGGAATGGCTCATCATTTTGAAAACTTCAATCATATACATGTGTGGTACCCGTTTACATGTAAGTGTTTCAACTGACTGACACCCTTTATGTAGGTTGACTGAGGGGTACCTCAAGGACATGGACCTTTTGGATGATGGGACGTGACAGGTTAGCGCATCATGTGGTGGCATATTAACTCTGTTATCATGACTTCTCTTCCCATGCAGTCGTAAGAAGAAGAAGATTTCCGACAAGGTGCTGCCACAGAAGGTGCGAGATCTTGTGCCTGAATCCCAAGCATATATGGATTTGCTGGCCTTTGAGAGAAAACTAGACACAACCATCATGAGGAAGCGATTAGACATCCAAGAGGCCCTCAAGAGACCAATGAAGGTAAACTAAAAAACCACCTGTTCCACCATCCATGTTTTATACAGCTTTAACCCTTTTCCTGCCGAGCGCCCTTGTTCGTTACCCTGCCAAGTCAGTGGAAAACGGCCCAATAATATGTGCCTGCAAAAGATTGGCTCTCCTGCACGTTATCCTGCCAGGCATTTTGGCAGAAACTGCCCATTTTCAGGGTAGTTTTAGCCATACTTATACGTGCTAGACTTCGATAATTTCTACATGCCCGTAAACAGGGGAAGGTGCTCAAGGGTTACTGCAGAAAAAAAATTGAGGTCACCTGCTTTGTTTGCCCCAGGGGCCGGGGTGCGTCATTTTATTGCCGTTTCATGCCTATTTTTTTGGAAACAAACTCCTTCAGTATTGCGCACGTCCGCTAGGCACAAACATCACCTCGCTCGTCTGTTAGTCAGAGACCCTGGGGGTCGTGCTAGGGGTGCAGCAGCACCGGCAAACCTGTCCTGTTTCCCCAGGGTAGGGTCAATTGAATACGTACCTTCAACGACTTGACAGTGTAGCACAAAAAGTACGTTTTTGCCGTTGTTCTAACGACATGGCTGAGCCATTGAAGCACAGCTTCCACGTAGTTTAGCCAGCTCGTTTGGGAGTTTGCTTAGGAGTGTTACCGTTCATTACCAACTTAATCGAGCGGTCCTCAGTCAGGTACAGGTTTGTACTGTCATGGCTTGGGCTGCAGCTAACCAGTGATAACCAGTCACTACACCCAAGTTGTCAGTCTCACTTTTGCGATGCACGGGTACAACGCAATATGCTTCCATTGTTCTAGCCATCAACGTCTCCCCATGCCTGGCAGCCATTGTACAGCTAGCTGGTTTGCATAACAAAAATAGTCCCTGCTCAGTACAGGCGGTATCCCCGTAGCATTGACCTCATGTCCCCTGAATTCTGGGTACGCAAACAGTGTACATAGTAACCAAGTCGTCGGCAACAGGATACGTTTGCCTACAAACCAGAGTCAATACTTCGGATGATGGAATAAATAAAAAATCCAAAGCCACGTCCATTGAATGGCACGGCCAAGGCGGTGAAGGACGTTGCCTGGCTTGAACTTGCAGAGCTGAAGCCCAGCTTAATATGTCGGACACCAGTTTATAATGGTATTTCCAAGTCGTTTATATCCGTTCCATCGGAGGAACAAGTCGATCTCCCGTCAAAAATACGTTCTCATTTTCAGTCACGCACAACTGAATAAGTGACTTTGGTCTCGCACCATCGGCACCATCTGCCAAGTCGTTTTCAAGAGGTAGCCTTCTAGATTAGCATTGCCGAGTTGGTCAAGTTCGGCAGCAATCTGTATAGTGCCAGACAGCCAAGTACGTCCGACTCCACCAGAAAACGTCACCATGCTATCCTGCCAAGTCCGCTAAAAAGCTGTAAAAAAAAACCACCCCCCCCCCTTGGGTGTGGGGGACTGGCAAACAGGTTTCTGCACCTTTCCCTGTCTATTGACTCACTGCAAACCCATTTCGAGGGGAAAAGGTGTTCCTTGTCAGAAAACCTGTCCTCAGATGACCCCTGATTGCACAGGGGATTGCACAATGTAGTGCCGTCGACTTGGCAGGAGAGGGGTAACCCAAAAACGGCCCAATTTCTACCGAGTTGGTAGAATAACGGCCACCAGTGCTTAGATTCTGGCTACACAGAATTTTTAGCGGATTTTCACCGACTTGGCAGGAAAGGGGTTAAAGGTTATCAGAAAGTGACCTTAGGATTGCCTCATTTATAAAACAAAGCACTGTATTTAGCCACATCATGTACCCATGATTAAAGTGCAAAAGACCTGAAACACCACCCGTACTGATAATCAAACTGATAATTTTTTATCTCATTTGTGGCATCCCCACTTTGCATCACCCTTATTGTCCTTGTCCACTAAGGTTATTGTCCATGCTACCTAGGGAACCTACTGTCTATGTAGTCTTGCCATACATAAATTTCTGTCAGTTTTCCAATATGTGTAATGGTTAAAGCCCCAATAGCGGCAACTTTGTAATAAACCAATATCAAAATTACCTCAGTTTTACGAGAAGTTTCTTTGAATAAGACCAATTAGAGACTGAAAAAGTGTATAACACTGTCATAAGTATTGAACGTGGCATGCAGATTCAAACATTTTAAGATTATTGTAGATTTCCCGCCATTTTCAAAAACTAATCATATGACAGAGAAAATAAAGATTACAACAACCAAATGTTGGCCATCATGTGTTGTGCATTCAAGTAAATGGCATCATGCTTGTTTCTAATCCTGGTATGATCACGAAGTGTATGTGCAGGAAATACCGATTTTTGCACTTTTCCGTGGGGGCGCCATTTTATGAGTGCGGCACCCGTTTATTATTCAGCCTGTTAAAACGCATAGGCATGGTCCAAATCAGGGACCAGTGATACATCTATACACGTCCTTCAGTTAGCACATTGACACTAACCAACTTTGATTTGAAAATAAAATCATGATAATAATTCTTAAAATTAGCAGCTACCATTTTAAGCTGGCTCTACGAATTCATGCTTAAATACTTTATTTACACCTCTGTGACAAATCTATCATGAGGGTGTATTTTTTACAATTCAGTTAGCTTGTACAAGCAGTTGTCTTGATTTCTTCTTGATGGTGTACATAGTGTACTTTTTGTGTTATGTATGATTACATTAAAGTCAATGAAAGAGATTATTTCATCTACTTCCCCCCCCCCCCAGTAAAAACAAACAAACAATAATATTGGCCTTTCAAAAACAAACAAATAATATTCGGCTAGTTGATTTCTGTTGCAATCATTACCCATTTACTCAGAAGCCTTTATTTTGCTTGGCTATGGAGGTCTGGTGGATATCAAAAAGAATTTCTGTCATAAAGTCAAATCAAAAATAGTTTGCTTGATTATTTAAGGTAGGGTTTCACCATAGACAATGGTTGCACTTAACCAACACACATTTTTTTCAAAGCAGTTTTCTTTATCAGAGAAAACCTCATACCATAGAATCTAAAGTTTACTATGGTAGCAATTGCACTTTTGCAGTGTTTCATCCAGGATAGCATCAGCAGAGAAGATCCTCCCCTTTACCAGAAAATTAAGGGGGGATTTCACCAGTTCAGGTGTTCTTCTTATATCTCTAGTCTAAGGTGTGACTGACACCATTTCATGGGGTGCTGGTCCCCTCTTGACAAATTACTAGGAGGTGCCAACATGTCAGCAGAGGGGTATCTCCATCCCCCTGTCTAGATGAAACACTGCATTTTGTAGTTCACTCAAAGGATGAAGAGGGTATATTTTTGGGATAGTAAACATCAATTTTGGTTTTAATGATAAAAATTAATTTAAGTATAAAACCTGATATTAATTTATTTTAATATTTTTGTTGAAACCAGAATATGTGTAGAAAAAAATGACAATTTTTTTGCATTATCAATTCTCATTCATAAATGACAGGGGTAGAAAGACTGACATTCAAAAAAAAGACTTGATTAAAGTCGTCACAAGCAATATTGAAATGACTGTTGCTAGAATGTAAGCACTTTATTCCCAAGCAACATTTGTTATTTAGTATTTAAAGAATATAATGTGAACATTTCACAAAATTTGACACAGCCAGTGTGGAGTTAAAGTTTTTTGAAATGTTGAAAACTGGAGAAAAAACAAGCCAGGAAAACGGGTGATTTGCATAAAGTTGCATAAATTTACACTTCTTGCTCACCTAACAAATGACTGCTTGTCATGCTTAAAGGTGAATCCAACCAATGTTTAAATCTTGGGGCAGCAATTTAATGAAAATTGAATGAATCTTTGTGAAAAAATTGGTTTCGAGCACAATACACTATGTTACATGCATGTGCAGTCCCATTTGCATCACAGTAAGATTGACAATAATGCTGACTAAGCATGATATTTTTCAGAAGAGTGGACTTCAAACTCTTGTCAAACATTTTGTCGTTTTGAAGTGTTCCAGCCCGATTATCAATAGGTGTGGATGCCTATTTAAGAAACAGCACTTGGGAAATATTCCATGCAATGCCATTTGATAAAATCTGTAATAAAAGAAGAATTTGTCATCTGGGAGAAGATGAGAGAGTTAATAATGAAGGATGGAAATGGAGCAGAACTACTGGGAAAATCTCTTGGGACTCTCATGTGTTACCTACATGCTGTATAAAATATGAGCGTGGCAAATAGAGTGTGGAACTTTGCTAGGTTTTGACGTTTTTTGAGCTTTTGATGAAGCTACCTGAAGCAGTCTGATACAGAGATTGTTGAAGTAATCCTTGGATCAAAAAGTAATCACTGGAGGAGCGATAGAGTGCCTGAAGCAGCGAGGCTTTCTGTAAATATTTTACGCAGTTTTCACAGTGTCCTACTTCTTCTGTGTCATCACATGATGAGAGTGTACACGTACACCCACACATCGTTAGGTTTTGCCGTGTGCAAAACCATTTTGTTGCACACGGTCATACCATGGGAGTGTACACCCGCTTGTACTGTGAGGTTTGTGAAACCATTTCGTCAGATGTCAGTCTTCATTCTGTCATGAGTATCACTGGTACTTGTGAATGAGCAAGACTCATCAAGGTAGCTTTACGATACATAGCACTGGAGATATTCCATGAATCATTATGATTTGTACCCTTGGAGATTCCTCAGTGAAGTCTAGCATATCTCCCATGTGTAGACAAATTTGTGAGCTAGTTTTATAAATTCTGAAAGCGTACTTTTGAGCATACTGTTTTCTCATATACCCTTTTGAATGATTTGAAACAAAATGTTTTATTGAGAGAAATGGGATTTTTTTCTAAAAGTTTCCCACACTGTATCCTCATTCATACAGCAAATAGTGTAAGAAAAACTAGGGAGAGTAGATTCACCTGTTTTGCCGATGTAAAATATCATTTTTTCCCATGGATATGACAAAAGAAGCTTTTGTCGAAGAATGACCACTTCAGTCGGTCATAATGTCCTTCCCACAAGTATTGCATTTGTAGTACCTACAGACCACGACTTTTATAATTATTTGACAGTAATTTTGAAGCTTTTACCATAATATCTAAACCAACTTTTGTCAGTTTAATTAATTAATTATTGGAATGCTTAACATTATTGTTAATATGTAGAACAGAGAAAGTTAACAGATCCGAAACCTTCAAGAGAACAAACCAGAGAGAACTGTGGGTAATTTATGGTACTTTGCATTGCTTTATCAGTATTACTGCAAAGTTATGTTTTTTTCCTTAATTAAGTTAGTATGTGCCTCGAAAGTGAAAGACTTAATACTTTTGGTCAAACTTTTCTCAATAAATATTTCAACTATTCTCTGTCAAAATCAAGAATAAAAATTGGGGGTCACTGTGCAAATTCTGGTACTAGAGAAACAAATTACCTAAAAATTACCAATATTTAAAATTCAAAATGGCCGCCATCCCTGTGTACTACATGTGTACTCCTACCAGTATGGAGGAAAATAAAATTTTCAATTTTCGAAAAACTAAGCCGGTGAAAAGTTTTCTCACACAAGAAGCTTTAAAATTAACCTCACAAGTGGTAGATCAGAAGAATTGTAAAAGTTTGAGAGTCTGAATATCTGTCCCCGAGGCGCATTCCACCTTAAGATTTGTTGTCCAATTTCCAAGATGCATACTGTGAAGTAGTGACTGGCCATGCTTTGGTCATGATATAGGTAATTCTGAGACATGTTACAAGAATGGTTTCATTATTTGGTAATGGATGGATACAGAATACAGAATGCCTAAAGGAAACCTTGTGGATTCAATTTTGAGAACCCCCAAAAATGTATACAGAGGCAAACCAGAGATTTGTGCAGGTTCTGCTAATTAAAGTTCTGCTTTGGCTGCTGAAGTTTGCTTGATCTCTCCCAGGCAAATCACTAAGATATTTTAAAAATTTAAAAGGGACGTTGCATATATATAGTATTACACACTTTCCCATGAGCACACTCAGAGTGCAGAAATGAAAGTACAATTACCAGTAAACAGATATGGTGTTTGGTGTGATTTCATTCAGTAATAGTTGTCACATTCGAAAACAAAGTTATCATATTTTACTGTGGGCAAATGATGAAGTTCATTATAGGCAAAACTCTTGTATCACAATCATGCTTTGCAGTCTCAACAACAAAACAGTAATGACTTCAACACATCCAACCTTCTTCCCCTATAGTAGCAAACCATGAAAGTTACCAGATTTGCAAATGATTTTTAAATCCCGTCTGAAAGTTTGTCTTTTTTACTCTTCACAGCAAAAACGGAAGTTGCGGGTATTCATTTCTCACACATTTTATCCGGGTAAACCAGACGCCGAGGAAGAAGAAGGCAACGTTCCATCATGGGAGCTCAGGGTAGAAGGAAGACTTCTAGATGATGTGAGTAAAATAATGTCCAAAATCAGGTTGTCTTTATGTCACAGTAAACTACCGTCAACCATCACATGATACAAAACCCTGGGTTACCGATCACATGATAATATTTATAGGATGTAGTTCATCAGCAAAAAATGTTCCCCAGTGTTTGATGTTTCCACAGATCTTATGTCAAGCGATTTGACTTTTTAATTTTGACTTTTAAGTAATTGACATGTACAAATAAAACCGTGAAAACTGTTTCCTGTTAGGTTTTAGATAGTCTTCCAATTAAATTTCTTCGTACATAATGAGTTGAGTGAATGCGCAGGAGTCAACAAATCTCCAACAGATGAGAAAATGCGATAGTTTGTCGCATCACATGAAATTTTCCGCTGTCAGAATTCCGTAACAAAGGACAACACAACTTCAGTTTGAAGTTCTCCTTCAGATAATCCTGCCTCAGGCTCTAATTTGGAGGAAGTAACCGGAGTAATGATCAAAGAAGATTGTTGTGTTAAGCCAAAGGTCGCCATGGTTTTCATAAGATATAGATGTTTGCACATTTTGATTTGATTGCTGGTAAATGGTGTTTAGCTTATATTTCAAATTGGTAGAATCAGGGGTAAATACATCTAATAGTTGCAATCTTTGTGTGTTACTTGTGACTTCTGAAAGTTTTATACTCAAGTAAATTTTAGTTTTCATTGTACTTTCAAATCTGGTGTACTTGATGTATGACAAATGGAAATTGACTTATTTTGGACTTTGAAACATGCACATCATTTTTAGTCCTCGCGGATGCAGTCTGGCAAGGACCTACAGATTTGGTCCCGTCCGTCCGTCCGTTCGTCCATCAGCAGCCGTTTCTCTGTCACCCCTGAGCCGATTTTTTTCAAACTTTGTGCAAGGATAAAGTACAGTGGTGTCAATTTATTTCGCGATACAATCCAATATGGCCGCAAGGCAGCCATTTTGCTGCGATTTTTTTATGTTTTTAACCATAACTCAACTGATTTCATTCAATTTGGTACACAGATAAAGTATTGTGGCATATATATGCATGTCAATTTATTTGATGATACGATCCAATATGGCTGCCGGGCTGCCATTTTGTTGCAATTTTTTTCATGTTTTTGAACCATAACTCAACTATCCTTGAACAGATTTCGTTCAATATTGGTACACAGATAATATACTACGGCATATATATGCACGCCAATTTATTTCGCGATATAATCCGATATGGCTGCAAGGCGGCTATTTTTTGCGATTTTTTCATGTTTTTGATCCATAACTCAACTGTCCCTGAACAGATTTCTTTCAAACTTGGCACATAGATATTGTTTTGTAGTGTGCGTGTGCATGTCAATTAATGAGGAAAGTTTGAGCAAAAGTTAAGTCTTTTACTTTTGATGCGCATACTATCTTAACAGCAAAACTCCCTGAATTCTGCCTTCATTGTGGAGGCACATATCCAGGACTTGGTTGTTACCGCCTTTTGGGTTCAGCTTTAATACATCTTAAATGAACATTGCCTAAGATTCAAACATTGCAAAAATGCATATGATGACCTATTGCATCCTTCAATAATAATTTGCAGTTTTTTTGGCCATCAAAGCTTAAAAAATTGACTTTCCATTATCATTATCACATACCTACATTGATAGGAAAGTATTCAGGTTACCAAAGAACATTCAAATTGCTTTCATTGAAGGAAATGCATTGAAAATGAAATACAGAAAGCCAAACGTCGTCTTTGTTGCCTATTACTTTATCTATACTCTATCGGGTATTTCACAAGTGTTTATATATTTGCTTTTTTTATTGCATTTAATGTAACAGCCCAACGCGCCAAAGTATGATGCTAAAACAAAACGGAAGTTTTCATCTTTCTTCAAGAGTCTTGTCATTGAACTTGATAAAGATTTATACGGCCCAGACAACCATCTTGTAGAGGTAAGAACTAATTGTATTTTGTTTTCAAAACTCTACCATGAGATTTGTACACTTTTTAGCTCATATTTGGTTTATATATAAATACCAAAAGAGCTTATATGATGAGTCTGAGTGGCGTCTGTGTCTGTATATTTGTGGGTATGTGCGGATGTATGTCCGTCACACGCAAAGGCTCCCATAGCGCCAAAGCTACCGTCTCAGTATTTGGTGTACAGGTAGATGTAGGGTTGAGATGTGAATTTGTTCAAATGAACACGTCAGTGTTAAAAATGTGCAAATGAGGTAAGAAAAAGCGAAATTCTGAAACAGGCTTGAAACAGGCTTACTCCACTGACTTGAGTCATTTCCAGTCATTGTTTATGAACTGTTACATATTAACAGACCTGCTCAAACCATAGACAGTAGAGGGGAGGAAGACCGTCAGTAGAGGGGAGGAAGACCGTCTATGGTCAAACTAAGGGGGCTAGCTGCCTTTCTGCTATGCATGTTGCTAAAGTTGACCTCCAGTACCTAAAGTTTCGGACCTTAATTACTTTTGTCATTCTTGTTTTTCTGGTTTAAATATTTCTTGTTGTTTTTCTGGTTGTACTGTGCAGAAATCATTGTCATAACATCAACGTAGAATTTTCCTGCACTGAACAGATAGAAACAACATTTATTGTTGATCTTTGGTACCCATACTGGTATATACAAATTCTGATCAAATTTGAGCGACACCGTATAATTGCGGTATTTTTTATAGTGTGTATTGATAATAACATATCCATTTTTCTGAAATGAATAATTGTATCTTAATTGCGCTATATATCAGGCATTGTTCTTTACGTGTTTCAATTAACTCTTTGAGTGCTGTAATTTTTTCCTGCCAAAATTTTTTACACGACATTTTACCAATTTTCATGAATTTTCTGTAATTTTTTGATAATTTTCGACCAAATGGACATCACATTTCATTGGCTACAGTTTTTTCTCAAAATTTTGGCAAAAATCTGAGAAAGATTGACTGGGGTTTATTTTATAAAGGGGACAACAATAGACTTTGGTGCTCAAAGAGTTAACAGACTGGCTTAAGCTTTTTTGGGAAGGGAAGGAAAGGAGAGAGGAGAAACAAAGGGAAAGAGAGAAGGGGAGGAGGTAGGTGGAGGTACTTGCTCTTCCACAAGTTTAATCTTTTCTTTTGTATTGATGGTTTTGTAGTGGCATCGTACCAGTACAACAACAGAAACCGATGGATTTCAGGTGAAGAGGCCAGGCAATGAAAACGTGAAATGCACGCTACTCTTGCTTTTGGATCACCAGGTAAACTTTCAATAAGATGAAATCTAGAACAAGTTCGTGTATGGATGAGCTAATCCACTGGTTTCAAATATCCGAGTACAAGGTGTTATTTGTGTTTTTAATGTACTATAAAGACAAGGACAGCCTAACTACTTGTCAAGATACGTAGCTAATATGAGCCAGGACCACGGTAACCCTGTAGTTTGCTTCAGGGATTCTTTGTTTTGAAACAGACTATTACTGTTTTTCATGTATGGTCATGGAGGAGTTAATCTTTCTTATGAATGTAAAGCTTGGCATCAACTCTCTCCCATTCCACATTACAGATATTTTCTTGTAAAAATTGCAGGACATTTCCAATGAGCAAAAGCTATATGGGATGGGGTGAAAACCAGAGCAACCCAAAAACTTTTTAAGAATCACTTTATGCGACAAATGTTGGTTTAGGGACCACTGTAATGTTTTGAATCGCAATACATTGGTTCTTACCCTCTTTCTCATCAAACCAAAATCACCAACGAAAAAAATAAATAATTGTGTATACAAATTTAAATGGAACATGCAAACAATGAGACACTCTTTCTTGTATTCAAAATTACTGTAATTATTTCATATCAGACAAAACAGAAAAGTGTTTCTGATGACAAACTACTCAAAAGTAGGGTATGTAGACAGAATCATGTACTGATAGCGTGTGCCACAAAGGCAGTCAAATTTAGGCTGTCGTTCTGGTACTCCAACTTGTAAAATTCCTTAAGATATTCACACAAGACGAGTCGCCTACAACCAACTTTCTGCAGCAGTGCAAAACCAGCATTTTGCAACAGAATAATCACATGATACATAACATAAGATTTCGAATATTCTCCTGACAGTTTGTGCATGGATTCTGTACCAGTATAAATGCAAACTTTCTGTTCTGTTCTGTTCCTTTAGTCAGAGCAATCAATTGTGGTGTTACCGCAACCCCAGTCAGACTTTACATTGATTCTATAGTGTTCTCTGAGTCTCAACAACAGTTACATTGCTGACTCACAGAAATTTCCAGAAGTTGCTACCGATAGTTTTGCACAGAGTTCAGACAGCTTCAAAGTTAAAGGGCCCATTTGCCATTTTCAGCACAACTGATAGAAACTTTACTAATAACATCTCAGACTTGAAAGTCTTAGAATTGTGTTTGTTAGAAGAGATGCTGTACAATGTAATATCAAAACTACTTAACTGCCACATCTATATGGCTTTGAATAGATGCTAATTGGTCTTGGAATTTGACATGTCATGAGAAATGACAGATGGTTTTTCCAGGTGGCTTCGTTAAATAGGTTATTTCTCTCATTACTTTATCGTATGAAAAAATTCAGTTGTGTGGGAGTGCTAAAGTACTTTTTGAACATTCTTCCCAGAGTGTATGCAAAACCTGATCTAAAACCGATTAAGAAGCGACAGAAATTGTTTGTATGCCAAGTAGCTGACAAAAACATTGTATGACAAGAGGCTACTTGGGGAATGTTCCATTTGTAGTAAGGCAGAATAAATCTCAAGAACAGCTTTTGACTCTTCATTAACAACAGTTCACTGATCTGCTACATTTATTATGAAGTTTTCAAGTCATGTTTTGTCAAAATTAAACAATAATAATTCTCTCCTTAGAGTATAGTGGCCATTTTGATTTTCAAAAAATTGATAAATTTCATTCCAAACTTTGCACGATGATCCCCTGACTTTTTATCCTTGGATCTGCGAGACCGTGGATTAAGTGTCCTTGAAGAATGTTTTCCACAAAATCTAAAAGCTTTCTATTTTGAGGCAAATGCAACCAAAGATCAAAGCAGGTCAGGGATTGAAGGTAGAAATCAGAGTGGGTTGGCTTATCAGAACCACATGGAACTCTCTCTTTAGCATGTCATTTTTAGTGCCATCGATCATCTAAAGTTTGTTCCCTGATCTGCTCTCCCATTGAGTAAAGTAAATTCAAATAGCTGGGCCTTCTGTTACAGCAACTATTAATGGAACCCTGTCCATTTGTTTTCTAGTAGGATTAGGAGGCATGCAAATGCCTGATATTTTTAGAACTACATGTGGATGCATACCTGAATATTTGCCACTCTTGAAATAATATGACGACTGTAATCATGCCATCAATTCAACCAGAAAAACAAGTATTGTCTAGAAAATATGTAAAAATTGGAAAGCTATTAACATCCTGATCGATCATATGTTACAGATATCTGACAGGTGACCTATTCACGCAGAGAGACATTGTTCAGAAAAAAATATGAAAATGGAAAAACTATTTATATTTGACGATTAGTCAGCAAGTACATGATTCCCATTATAGTGATTATGGAACTCTAGGAAAAGTGCACTGGCGGTGTATTAACGCTTTGATTGAACGGAATGTCACTGAGATGCAAGGGACCAGTCAATTGGGGCATTGGGGGGATGGGCAGTCATTTTGTTTGATCAGATTCCTTAAAGTTACCCCTCCCCCTCCCTTCAGCTTTCATTGCCCAAACATCATATTAATAATAATAATAATAATAATAATGATACTTTATTCATTTATATGGCGCTTTTTTACAGTAATCTGATCAAAAGCGCATTACAAAACATAACTGAAAAAAAACTAACATAACTTGGCATCATCATAAAGAAAAATATTTACATGATGTGAAAACAGCGTCATATTACACTGCAAATGCCTCACAAACATTCCCAGAGTTGCCACCTCATTCATACATTGAAAAAATGCAATAGTTCAAATTGTATAAGTTATCCTTAGCATTGTTTGCCTGTAGAAAGAGCGATAATTAAACTATTGCATAAAGTGACGCATGCACCATACAAAGGATATCTTTTCCAACTCAGTTTGCCTGTGATTTCCACTTGTGTTTCTTGAATGTGTTGTAATTGCCACAAGATATATACTCTTCAAAAGTCCTTGAACGAATAAGAAAAACTTTTAGTGTGAGAGAGCCATATGACAAATCATTTGTAGTAAACCCATAGGTATACCCATAAGGTGTCCTTGGGCGTTGTTATTTGTCAATGAGTAAAGAAAAAGGGTTTCCGTGAGGTGTACTTGGGCGTTGTTATTTGAGTAAAGAAAAAGGTTCCCATAAGGTGTCCTGGGCGTTGTTTTTTGAGTAAAGAAAAGCTTCCCATGTCTTTTGGGTTTCTTCAATGAACACCCCCACCCCACATCCCCATCCTGACTTGACTTTGCCTTTCCCTATGACAATCCCACCACCTAAAAACATAAGAGTACAGGTACATACATGTATATCTCTCTTTGTAATCTTTATTTTGAGAAATTCCCAAAGCTAAGTAGCTTACAAGATGAGTAAGATCATAGGAATCAGACCCATTAGTCCCATGTACGACTTATCATTTGGATTTATCAGCCTTTATCTGAAGTTTTTCGGTGCAGTGACTGTCTTGTTGGAATTGCCCGGTGTAAAGAAACTCTCTCACAACTGGCTACACACTGTGGCTGGTGTAGCCTAGCTCAAGGAGCTGGTGCAGTCAGCGCGGCCAGCCCGCTGAGCCAGCCTCTGCTGAGCTGGGCCACACTAGTGCATAACCAGGGAGGGGCTATGAGAGAGTCTAGGACTTGAATTGCTATACACATTGAAATTGTAGTTGGCTCAAAGTAGATGACTTTAAAATGTGGGATGATTTTCCATGCATACTGATATAAGGTCATTGCTTTTTTCAGCAAGAGAAGAGGCTTCAATAATGCCATTTGAAAACTTATAGCTGTCTGCTGAAAGCCAGGCTACACTGTGTTTGAAATCTGTATGTAGTCCCCATGGATCACACAGCCATTTGGTTTACAGAGTAGTGTCTGTCCAGACAAGCCATCACTAGTACGTACCTTGGTGAAAGCTTGACACAAGGACAATGTACTATTACACACAGCATGTATACAATGCACATCATTATGTTTTGCAATACAATCCAATATTGCCACCACGTTGCCATTTTGTCAAACATTTTCCTGCCCTGAGCCACATGAGTACCGGGACATCTTGACCAGTTTTGTATAGACTTTGTATAAAGGACATCTGCTGTTGTATGCTCATCAATTTTTCGTGTTGCACAATTTGATTCAGCCGCAAGGCAGCAATTTTGATATGAACATTTTTCCCATCCAAGGCCATAGTTTAGACATGCAAAAACAGATCTAATTCAGACTTAATAGCTAAGGGGTAATGTACGGTAATAGACATTGGCAACTTAATACTGTCATCTGTGTAGCCAGCCTTCAGATTCTCATCATCACTGTACAACAGCCAATACCAGGAGATTACTGATCTAAAAGACATAGTGTGGTGGCGTCCAAGAATCAAATGTACATGTAAAACTTACCGTTATATTTTTCTCTGTGTTGGGAGAGTGGGTTTTTTGTTAACATTGCGAAGATCAATTAAATATATCAAGAAAAGAATAAAAGAAATGAAATCAAAGGGTCATGCTACCAACGAAAACATTTGAGTTACATTTGACCCCTCAATATAAGCATTCTAAAGCACAAACAGACCATGATTTTTTTGAGCATTTTCATCAAAGCCGTTTCAAGTGAGAAATAATTTACTCTGTATGTACCACCACCAGAACTTCATGAGTAACAGCCATATTTGGTGACCAGAGCCACATTAATGTCACTGATAGTTCGAAAATGCCAGCTGTTATTTTGGGGCTTTTGTGACAAATTGCCATCATTTTGCCATGTAAACTGTTCGCCCAGAACATCTCATCTGTAAACTTTGTAAATATTGCCAAAGTTTTCTGAACGTATACTGTCTTTGGGTGAAAATACAATTAAACGTTTAAATTTTCTGCATTTTCATCCAACGGGTAAAGACTACTCCACTCAAATTTCTTAGTTTAACGTTTGTGAATATCGCATTTGTTCACAAGAACTTCATCTTTGCATAGGAAAGGCAAATAAAAATATACAGTTGCATGAAATCCACCGTAAAATGGATTTTTTGAGATTTTTCTTCATCAAGGTTACTGACCCACCTGTCAACAATTTTCCTTATACAAATGTTCTTAGTGCCCTCAAAGTTTCACAAGTCTTTGCTGATCTATCACTTGTTAAGGCTCATTTTAAATTAAAGCTCTTGAAGTATTAAACAAAAATTTTCACCATAGTAGTTTTTCAATAATATCAATATTTACTTTTTCCTGTAGGGTTAACACAGGGATTGCGGCCATTAAGAATTTCAAATATTAGTAATTTGTTGGGTTGTCAGCTTCTCTAGACCAAACTTTGCACAGCAACCCCTTATTTTTATTCTTGATTTGGTGAGAGAATGGTTGACAATTTCATTGAGGGAAGTTAGAGCAAAATCTTTTTGTCTTTCACTTTCAAGGCGCATACTACCTTAAATTGGTTACTTCTTGCCAGAGTCTATAGGAATCTCTTATTTTCTAACAAATGGTAACATTTGTTTTCAAATTCCTGATGTTGTAAATGCAGATATTCTACCGGTATGTGTAACATTTGTTTTCAAATTCCTGATGTTGTAAATGCAGATATTCTATCACTTACCATACACATACGGTAAAAGCATAATTGGCCATTTAGGCCTTCACATTGGAATTCGCTTACAGTTTTAGGTATATGAAACTGTGTCACAATTATAAAATATTAACAAACTAAAACTGACTGTATTCTTCAACAATATTAGATCCATCAGATTGTATTTGTCCACTTTTTAAACTGTGAACGATCAGAGAAAAGTGTCTGTGGTGATTATCAGTACACATATATGGTATGTCAGTCCCCGTTGGAAAGTGATTTCATAAATTTGTCTCTGCAGGAGTTTCATGTGTGGGAGGTTGGGAAAGTCAATTTGTAACATTTCCCAAGTTTACAGTCCAACATAGCCCACTTTTTCCAACCTTGAATAAAAGCTGTTCTCATAAAGTCTCACGACCTGATAATATCACTCAAGCTGCATTGCTTCTAGAATGAAGATAAAAACCCCTTAGGCACTGAAATACCCACCCACTCACTCCATATTTGTCACTCTACAGGATGCTTTCAGAGAAATCTCCCAACTCAAAGTTCAGCCCACAGATACATTCTCAGAATTTGTGATCCCCTGCAGTAGTTAGCGACTCACCTACTTTGTATGCACTTTGTCGGATATAACACATTTTTGAAACGAACAAGACAGATTCTGTTTTCCAATCGGTGGTGAATGATTTTGAAGTCAAAAACAGTTGTGAAATTTATAAAAATCCAGGAATTCAAGATGTGCGATATGAACATCAGTGAAAGTAACTTGAAATGGAGCGTGTTAATTTAATTTGCTTGGAGACATAAAGCGTATTTAGATAATCGTTACATCAGGTAAAGTGACGCTTCAGTGACTCAGTGAAAGTTACTTCCAGATGGGCAACGATAAGCAAAATGCCAATTTTATCAGCTTGATTTGCATGTTATTTATCAATCATGTGCTTGCAGACAACAAGGCTATTCAATCGCTAGTTTCTGTGTTTTGTACATCCATGCCCTTATTTGGTCATCACCATGAGATGAGCAAGCGGTCTCTCATTGATCACTGGCTCGTACAGTATGATGTAGGTCAATGCAACCAACAGAAAAAATTTATCAGTAAACACGTAATACAAGTAGATACAGGTGGTGAAAAGAGTCCCGTACTAAAATTGTTGGTTTTTAAAAATATCAACTCATAAACCATGCTAATTCTGGTTTTAGTGTTTTCTGCACTAAAGATAGTCTGCCATATGGTAAAATATATTTGTATCAATAGACAAAAAATGTAAAGCAATTTATTCGTAGGAATTATTTTTGAAAACACGATGTGTTGCACAATGACGTGTGCATAAGCATTTCCCAATATTATGTATATAATATGGAATACCATTTTTAGAAAATATTTATAGTTATGTAGCTGTCACTAGAAAAATGCAAAACACGTGTTAATTAACATTACCATTAAAATAGACAGAAATTTTCTATGATGGTTTTGTTTTGTCTTGTTTTAAATAGATACAATTCAAATAACTTCATTTGTTGGCTGTCAAAATGTATATGTTATATTGTGGTATTTCAGAGAATATAGGGAGAGATATTCATAATATAAGATTTTTATTAATTTTGCTGGAATGCTGCTCGTGCAGACTGATTTTTTAAGCCTGTCCAGCAAATAAAGATTTCATCATCTTTATTTTGTGAGAATCAAAAGTTAATTTTTCCCATAGAGCTAAAGCCAAACAAAAAACATTGTGCTGTTCTGATAACCCAACCTACCCTATTTTTTACCTGCCGACCGTAAACTCTTTAGAGCTACGTAAACATGGAAATAAAAAAAAAAGAAAGAAAAAACACGTATAATCATGCGTCTGTTACTTGGCATTTGATTTTGCTTGAACGAGGATGTCTCTTATGTTTTTTTCCCTTTTATATGTATGATACATTTTCCTGGAAATGTTGTTGCCAGTGTTTGACCGCCCTGAACCCCTGAAAATGCATATTTAAAAATAAAAATATTTGGAAAAAAAAAATTCCTGCCGACCTACCTACCCTATTTTTGAAAACCATGTTATCGGAACAGCACAATTTTTTTTTTTTTTTTGGCCTAACATAGAAATACAGCTGTTTTTGAATTTCAGATGTATCAGTAAATTCTTCAGCAAATAGGTACAGACTGAAGATTACTTTATGCACATTGAGCAATTTTAACAAACAAGATATCCTGGAGGGTCCATGTTTTAAAAAACTGATAGAGAATTTATCTGGTTTAGTTTTGATAGTTTCTTAATTACGGTATTGATTGTTCATTCTTTTGATCTGTAAGAGTTTGCTCTAAGTATGTATGGTACATGTACATCAATACTCTTAATTTGATGTTTCCGTTCATGTTGGCTTTTCTGAATCACAGAGCTCAAAGTTGCAACCATTTTAGTCGTGTAGGTGACCAAATTTATGAGATTGTGACTAAAGGTTTTGGGTTAGTCAGATTTTGCGATTGAACTTTTTTCAGGACATTTCTCGGTGAACGTGTATTCCCTCAGTGTTCACAAAGCAATGATCCCAAAGGCCGCGACCCCAAAATAAGCATTGGATAAGCATTGCCATCGAGCGGTGTTACTCAGAGGTTTGAGCGTGACTAGTTCCCTCCACTGCACAGTGCTGCCAATGTGTCTGCTGATGTTATCTTGATTTGTCAAAATATCCCATGAATTAAATGACAAATTTTACCACAATCAAGTATCAGAAGCAGTTTTAGTACTGTCACATCACTTTCAATTGAACCAATCACAATCTCAGCATAACTTGTCATTAAAATATAGCTGACAAGGGAAAACAAGCCCATCAACGCACAACTGCAACATGTTACATGCGTTCAAGTTTGTGGTGAATGTTCGCGTTAGTGGCATGTGAGATGCCAAGCCCGCTAGACTGTCTGCGGAAATCATCCTTTGAAAAGTAAATCAAAGCATTGATTTCATCAATCTTGAACTGGATTAGCCCATTTTATAAAGGTTTCCATTTTCAGCTAGATTTCAATACGGTAGCAAGCAAATTTGTTGAAATATCATAACCGGGTAGCGACTGCAATTATGTAGAACAGACCATGGATGTACAAAAATAGAACAGACGTATCTTAGCGTTCGACCTCGGTGATCGACAAACACTGGGATTTTATGTGCATATACTTTTGAGTCTTGTTCTTTTGCCTAGAAAAATCTATCAAAAGTTGATAGTTGCTGCATTTCTATTCAGAGTTTTTGTTGAAAAAAGTAGTTATCTAAGGCTAGCGGCTTACCGTAATTGGTCCCCAAAAATAGTACTTGTGAAAGTTTTTGAAGTGATCTGCAGAACGGAGTTATATTAAAGGAGAAGCGGTGCAGACTAACACTAAACACACTAACACTAAAATTGGATTGCACAGTAACTAATGACAGAAACTGATCGACTAAGTCTCAACTGATACAAGACTTGCTGAAGTCTCTGTATCCGAGAATATAAGTCCTGTGAAACCTGTACTTACGTAGACATCTCTAATCAGGACTCCTCATCATTAAGGACAGATTTATCAAACCAAAAGCTACACTTTGAATAGAATTTCACCTGTCTATTAAGGACACCTCTATATTAAGAACACTTTTTCCATTCCTGAAGGTGTCCTTAAAGGTGAAATGAAAAGAAAAGAAAATTCCAAAAAATTACCATGGTCTACGTATTAAGTATGTACAAGAAGGTCTGAGACAAAGAAAACGTCTAAAAAACACCCTTTCGTTTCACCAAAAACTCGATCTCCAAGACTGACTTAGAATCAGTTTGTCAGTCGATTTCTCAAATTCGCTACCAGAGGGCGTTTAGTGACGTCATGTGAGTCAAACATAATGTCGCTCAGTGAAGGGAGAACGGTTCAGACTATTCAGACCTCGAAGACTTAGCCAGAGAACAACGGTATTCTGGCCTAATACTCTCAATATTTCATTCTTTTCTATTAATTCAATAACATGAAAGACCAGGTTTGAAAATAAAAAGTGCACAACTCTGTAAATGACTCTGTACACACGCGCACAGACAGAATACCATTCGCTATGGAGTCGAGGCTACGACACCTCGTACTAGCGCGTTGAAGCAATCGAGGTACTCCAGGTACTATCAGCAATGCCGGCTGATGATCGACATGGCCAAAGTTTTCCATTCCCGGTCACGAAGTCTGAGGAGACTGCATTCGCGCCGGACGCAGGAACTTCTTGTCTCACTGAACTGGGACATCGATGTCATCCACGGGATGTTGCAGATACTTCGCCGGCACTGAAGCAGTATACTGATCATTAGATGATTAAAAACCAAACGGCCCTTTTCAGACCACCACATCCCCAAAAAGAGATCATTCGTTTAATAATATGAAGTTATCACTGACACTCACAGAAAACTGTACTTGTTCATTTGTCCTACACACAGTACATGCAAGCGTTGTCAAAAATTGGCGAATCATGTCACACATTTTGCTACTTTTTGCGGTCAGTGTTCTAAACCGCAGCATGCTGTGCTGCGACATTGAATTGACGGCGATGCCAAACGAGCCGAATTTTGCAGGATTGTAGGGCTCTAAACTTATTAAAATTTTCATCACTTTGTACTTGACAACATAATGGTCTAAACCACTGAAAATATGAAAGATACAATTATTATTTCTGTCACAGGAAGGACTGTCTTTTCGTACAATCCTCTTGACTGTAAACAAACAACTTGCAGTTCTAAATGCTATAAAACACGACTGAGGTCGGATTTTTCTTGCCTAAATTTCAATTTTACTTTAAAACTATGAATGAATTGTACACGCAACCATCAATGACTCCGATACAAAATGTAATGTCAGTGTCACAGTTAAAAGTAATAGTCTAAGATAAGGAAAGGGAAAACATGGGACCGGCCTGGTGATAATATCCTCTCGCCGACGTTTCTGCATGAACCTTTATGCGCAGTCGTGCGATATCGTACACGTACACCTCTCCGATCTAGCTGGAGTACTTGCCTGACGAGGAGCCTTCAAATGGTTTTCATCAGTATTGTGGTAATAAAAAAGTGTTTGAATAGCATCTGGCTTCTGGCGCAATGACTTTTTGTAATCCAATTACATGTTATGCTATGATGCTCGGAGAAACAACAAATGCCGAGTCTTCAAAGTGCACAGAACACATGCACAGCTGTGAGTATTTACTCTGCTGCCAATATTTTCTCCGGACTGCTTCTTTCTGCGTCGGGGGTTTGTAGGGAAGCTAAAAAAGCTTGCTTCTGACCCTGTACAGTTATTGCCCTGCAACTCCCTGCTGGTTGTATTGGGGGAGTGGAGGCCCCCACTCCCCAACACAACCAGCCGAAGAGGGGCACTGGCAGGGCTATGGAACCGCAGCAATGAATAGCAAGCATGCCACTTGTGTTTGACTCACATGACATCACTGACCACAGAACCGGAAGTATGGACATTTGCAGGCATTTCAAATTGCGTTTTGTGGGCGGGGCTGACACCCAACTACTTTTTCGAGAATTGCGACTAATTTTTCGCATCGCTGACAATTTTTTTTATTAATATATAGCATATGTGAGCTAGGATAAGCAAAATGCTATAGTTTTTGAAAATTTGAGAATTATGTTTTCATTTCACCTTAAATAGACAGGTTTCACTGTATTGCTCGATATTTCGCCATACAAATCAATTTCAATGTATTCTGATGTATCTTATTACAACGCCAGTTGATCAACATGTACTGTCAATGACACTTGATGCAATGATAAGGAAAGAAAAGAGATTGGTTGTACACATATAAAGACAAAAAACATTAATTTAACGTTTATTAGGGAAACAAATGTACAGATCCAAATATATGACACAGTTTTCTTCATCTGGATTTTTTACGACGCTTTCCCACATCATATGAATTGATATTTCCTTTGTGGCAGCAGTGTAAATATAGCATGTCATATTTTATTTTTTGAGGTTATCGTGACAATACAAAATGCCCCTAATTTGAAGGTTTGCCCCTAAAATTTTTAGTTAGGGGCAAAATGCGACCAACCGAAAATGTTAACTTTGAGCCCTGAATTGTTATAAAACTACCTACACAGTAGTTTAACTTTGCTGTTAAAAATATTGAAAACTTATCCACTAATATTACCAAGGTTCTATTAAAAAACTTACCAGTACATACTGAGTTTATTATATTTAGACACAGTTGATATTAATATCAGTAGATTTTTAGCAAACATGAAAACCCAGCGTCATAGATGCTATTTTTAAATTTTTTTCCTTCCGTTGAGAAAAATTGGTACCCTCAAACTTTTCATAGTGGCTCTCAAAAGAAGGGAATAGCAACAACCATAATTCACTCCCATTTTTAGTGACCTCATTCTGTTTCATGCAGTTGTATTTGATACAGTTTTTCAAACTCCTTACGGCTATAAATGCTGTATTGGATACATACGTATTGTTAATTTCAGTGTGTGCTTTTAAACTGGTGAGTCACATGTCTGTGGGTGTGAAATAGCTGTGAGTGAGAAATAGCTGTGAACAGAATGTAGTCAACCTGGTTTCAACAATTTTTGATTTGCCCATAGACGGTGGAGGGGGGAGACCCCTCTACTGCCTATGATTTGCCCCCTCATTTTAGTTGTTTTGTTAGATGACCCTAGACAATGTCTTCCGCTCTACTGCCTGTGGATGACCTTATTTGACAGTAAGAGGTGACATGATGAAACACTGAGCTGACACAGGTCAATTTCTTTCAATACCAGTGGCATTACAACATGCACCAGTGGTTGCCTTTTCATCTGTTGCTGCACAAGTTTTGGAACTCAGCAACTACATTTTACATTGGGGGTTGATGTCACAAAGGTGACAGGTTTTCAGAACATTGACAGTTTTCAAAAAGTAGCATTTGCCACCATATGTTAAGCTAGTATTTAGTTGTGCTTTAACCTGTTCACCCCAATTCCCTGTAAACAGGTCCACAATCACCTCTAACGTAAATGAGTTTAGGCTAAACCATCATGTGGTGAAAGGGTGAAACCTTGTACCCCTGGAGAGAAATGGACTATTCACCATGGCTTTTTTAATGAAAGTCAACAATTGTATATTTACCATCAGAGTAGACAGTGAAAATTATTGCTAGTTTTGGTTTTAATCATTGTGTGTAATTTTAGGCACATTTTAATGAATATTTAATAAATATGTGTAATTTTAGGCACATTTTGATGAATATTTAATGAATTTTTATAATTTTAGGTACAATTAATTTCCATTCATCCAGAGTATTTGTTCAAGACCTTCATTTCCATCACAAGAACACTGACATGTGTCCTGAAACTAAAAAAAAATCAGAAAAAAAGTTGGTAGGTTTCTGTTCAGAAGCACACCTCCCTGGAATTTTTCCTGATGATAGATGCCACCCATAGAAATGTTTGAACGCAGGTTTTAGTTTTAATTTTACCGCATCTTTTTACACTGCAGCCCCCACAGTACAAGTTGGATTCTCGCCTAGCCCGTCTACTCGGAGTGCACACCCAGACCAGACCTGTAATAATAAACGCATTGTGGCAGTACATCAAAACACATCAGCTGCAAGACAATGATGAAAGAGAGTTCATCAACAATGATCGATACTTTCAACAGGTATGTTTAAAAAAAGATTGTCAAATTTTTTTTATAGCTAATGTGCCGTCTTCTTGAAGCTTTAAGTCAATTGGTTGGCTGGAACTTAGTGCCATTCTGTAATCATTTCAAAACAGCCAATCAGGCTACACTTGTTTCAGACTCCTTAAGTTCTTAAAAAAGAGAGTCTACTGATCAGATGTATACCACTCCTGCCGCTCGTCAGCTGACATTTTACAGTTACTCAGCTTTCGCTTGTGTAATGCTTGGGAAATATAATAAAAACAATTGCAAGCATAAAAACAAATTGTATTATACCGATTTGATAGGCCATAAATATAGATTAGTTAAGTTTTATTCTACAGGGCCTATCACTTAACCATCCACAGCGTTAGTAAAACTCAATACTGAACTAAAACCATGTGTATTTTCACACACATAGCATGGTATGTTATAGCAGGTTCAGTCAGTTAATATCATGTTACAGTAACTGTGTTTTAAGGGGCCTTCAAATGTTTAAGTCTTTGTTAAAATGCAACAAATGGGGACATGTTGTGCCTCACTTATTGTAACCAACTTGACCTGATGGTGACATATGAACTTGGCAGGATAAGGGTTAACAGATATCCACAGTAATAAATAATGTTTCATTCTTCAAAATCATCTTTTGAACGCCGGAATTTTAGTATTAACATTTCCCCACAAAGTCTGACACAGAGTAACTTGGAACGATGTATTCTCAATTCTAGCAAACATTTCGTTCTTTTCCCACAAAGAGCTTACTAGTTGCAGAATTTTTGGTAAATTTTCTCACAGCCTTTCTAAACATTCTGTATTAGGTTTTTCTTTTCGATGTTTTTCTGCGAAGAGAAAGATGAAAAGTTTCCAAAGCAGAGCACAAAACAGTGTTATATGAACACCGGAAGATGCGACATGTAAATTATCATTTTGAGAGTTGTTCACACATCCTTGTTTCATAAATCCAAATATTGATTTTTGTGCCAATGTGGCAGTTGATAGATAGTAATGACAAGCACACTTTGTCTGGTGTGCTGAAACAAATTCATATGGCCATTTTCTTTCTCTTCTCTGTCAGATCTTTGACTGTCCAAAGATGAAATTCTCAGAGATTCCACAGAGACTTCATCCATTACTGCACCCTCCAGACCCAATCGTCATCAATCACATTATCACCATTGAGGGAAGTGAACAAAGACGGACCGCCTGCTACGATATAGATGTGGAAGTTGTAAGTTCAGTCCGCTGTTTCCTGTATTCTTTTGTCCTTGTAGTGGTCATGAAACTGATCCATTTTTAAAATAATCAGTAGTTCATGTGCTGTTATTACAGCAACAAATAAGTATGGAAAGTCTAGGGAGTGCAGAAATCAGACCATCTGAGTAAGGAGGTGGAACCGATATCAGGGGAGGTGTGGCGCCCCCACAAAGCATTTTCTGCATATCTTTTGGTTTTTTAGGAATAGAAACCAGATTCATTCAACCGCAGCATTCAAAAAGTAAACTTTGGAAAATAAACGAAATTTTCAAAGTGTAATAATGTGGTTTAATTAATCAATTAATCAATCCGTCAATCAATCAAATATGTCTTGCTTCTCAATGTATGTCCATATGCTACAGAAATAGACATGATTGTGTCAGTGAAAAGTTATCCTTCATCAAGTCCCCTGTAACAGTCATGTGTCATTCTCTGTTACTTTTAGGATGATACACTGAAAGAGCAAATGAAATCATTCCTTTTGTCCACCACAAGCCAACAAGAGATTGCTCTACTTGACAACAAGGTAGGCTTTTGTGAACCTTCTGGGATTTTTTGGTAGCAAGGATTATGCATTCACAGCCCACGTTTGTACTCCTAATTGTGCTATTTGCATTTGTCATTCAAAGTCACGAAGACAATTACCTGCTGATATATGGAATTCCTGATTTTGCCAGTGACTTTGTTCTACACTACACTTTGTTCTACACTACTCCAGATACAGTAAATAAGTAGAAACAGATTGACAACAGAGAATGCATACGTTCATAGGATAATACCTGTTAGCAATGAAGAAAACTGAGTATAGCTTTGACTAGGTGACACATAACTGAGTGATATCTACAAGGAGAGATATCATCCTTTCAAGACGAATCCAAACTTGCATTAGATGCACATTCATTTTTATTGCCATTTTAAACATTTACTTTTGTGATTTTAGCTCAGTCGCGTATTTTGACCCATAAAATTTATCTGATTGGATGATCAGAAAGTGATGAATAATTTGTATAAAAATTACAGCCTGTCTCTAGTGTTCATGTTACTGAAAAAAATCATGATGTTTATCTTCAATGTGTGTTGCAAAACCTTACAGATAACCTTTTCTCTATTTAGATCCATGAAACAGTGGAAACAATCAATGGCTTGAAAAATCAACGTGAGTTTATGTTGAGTTTTGCTCGGGACCCTCAGGAGTTCATAAACCAGTGGTTGATGTCACAATCAAGAGATCTCAAGGTAAAACCTCAAACAGCTGTTATTTTTTTGCTGTGAATTTGTCATAAAATAACTCCAAAGGGGTAGACCCATAACCAACAGGGTGAGTAAACCACTGAGTTCAATATTTAGCAGTCTCAAAAACCAGTATGAAGTTTAATTCAGTGGTGCTGCTGCCAATCCTGTCAGGTTGAAGTAGATTTGCCGTGATCCATTGTACAATTTACATATAGTACAGTGGTTTGTGTTGCACCATTGGCAATATGGAACTAGACATATTGTCTAAATTGAGGAGTTTCCAACACTTCAGGCGTAATTATGGTCTAGGTGGTAATATCTGTGAAACACAAGGACATCAACTCTATGAAAGTTGAATCATTGTCTGAAATGAGGTCATGGGTAGTCAAAACAGCACAGCACATCCCGCTAAATGCCCAGAACGCATCATTTGCAAGTGTTGTTTGTGCCGATCTGGAGGAGTTGTTTTGACTTTGTGTGATCTCGTTCCGGACAATGTTTCAACTTTTTGCAGAGTTGATTTCTTAGTGAACAACTGATATTACTGCTAGACGATGATCACACCTGACAGTGTTTGCAACTCCTCAATTTAGGCTGTATGTCTTGTTGCCGTATTGCCAAAGGTGCAATCTTGTGGATTAGCAAATCCCTGATTTTTGATTCATCTATAGTAGTGGCATTCCTCACCCTATACAGTAAATTGATTTCTTATGACACAACAAACTATACCTGGCCAATAAGATCAGAATCCATTCCACAAACTTTGTAAATTCAACCTTGTATAACCAATCAGAATTCAAAACGCAACGTTCTATTGATGGCAGTCGCCACTCACATACAACCACTACGATTTCTATATTTCATCGTGTCAGTCACTCAAGTCAAACAGTGCATTGTATCATATAGAAGCTCTAAACCGTGTATGGCCAATCAGACACTAGTATATTCTATCTATTCTGTCAGTCAAAGCAGTGTTTACCTCTCACATAACCAATCAAGATGAAATAATTTACACTTTATTGATGATTGAACTGAAATTTGCATTAGGTCTTGATAAACTTTGCCATGCCCAAAAAGTTGTGAGGCGAAACGTTTCTTGACAAACAGTGAGGTGGCTTTCTTACAGACTGCATATTTAAACAGAGAAGTGTTTATGAATAGAGTATGGTTTTATTTCTTCACAAAATTTGAATTCATTATATGTCTGTTCACAGATCATGACAGATGTAGCTGGCAACCCGGAAGAGGAGAGACGAGCAGAGTTCTACCACCAAGTCTGGGCACAGGAAGCCGTTTGCCGCTTCTTCTACGGCAAAATACAGCAACGTAGAGCTGAACTAGAACAGGCACTTGGAATACGGAATACATAAAACTTGTCAAAATTTAACTCTAGTGTTGTAGAATTGAATAGTGTAGTATTTGTGTAGACGATTGGTGGCCGGTTTGTCAATACTACAATACAGTATGCAAAGGTGGTAAAGTATGAAGAAGCTGCTTTAAAGGGAATAGTTCAGTGTTCAAAGGCATGATAAATGTGTTTATGTTGGCATTACTTGAAGGCCTATCAGCTACATTTCTGACATCAAATTTTTTTTGCAATTTTCTCACAGATGTTCAAACAGAATTGGCAAGTACCGATTTTACTCCACGTAAAATTCCTGACCATTTTTGAAAAGTGGTCATGCCAAGAAGAAAACAGAGAAAAATTCAGTGCCATTTGTTCCTGTGGATGGCCATTTGGTCTCTGTGAGGATTCTATGTCTATATGCTCTATGTCCACTGCTGTGAGGTTTCATTTTGCAAACTGGCAGTGGGCAGCCATATTTGGGTTGGGTCTCTGTTCATAATTCATCTTATTCAAACTTGCATGCCCAGTTCCTGTTTGGGATTAATAAAACTTGAAGAAACACCACCTTCTAAGTTGATTCACATGAACTCATTTTAGTTCAGAAGTCGAATTATGAAAATAATGCAAAATCTAACAGGTTGTGGCCTCTAATTGTGTAATCATGTATTTTCAGTTGTGTCTTTGATGAAGTGGTGTCTTTATCATTTTGTACATGCCATTCGGTATTCATAGGCTTGGCTGAATGCTCATAGGACAGATGAAAACTTTTAATGCAAATTTATTTTTGTACAAGAGAGAAGATGACCTTTGATGTGAAGCAGACTGTGATGTAGAGCAGCTAATCGAAAAATGCTCTTCTCAACTCAAGAGGGCGCTTTGCTGATTTGTTGTGCCCTCACAGCAGAGTCTGTGTGAGTCTCTGTGCTAATAGACCTGTCTGTTAATTTGTATCAATGTAATTGTTTCAATTTTGTCATTGTCAGTCATAGAAAACTTGCTGAGTACAAATATGTTCCACTGCCTGTAAGTTTTTAGATCAATTAAGGACCAATATTCATTTGTCTTTGAATTTGTGCTGTGATAGCACAGTACTGTGTGACAGGGACAAACTCATACTTTTATCTATGAACATAAACTTATTAATCTATCTTCTTGTTTTTTATTCAATGCCTAGATAGATAAATTGAAATGAATGTCTTTTTTGTAAATTTTTTGCATAGTGCATTATTTCTGTTTCTGTTCTGTATGCGATCCTATACCAAATGTGTGATCAACTGAATGTATCAACACAGAATTGCTGAAAGGATTCTGTAATAAAGAATAGATGAAAAATAAATTAATAAACAAATGGAAATGTTTCATTGCCATACACTTTAAACTTTCACTTTATACACTTTAAACTTTCACTATCACTATGACTGACTATATATATATATATATATATATATATATATATATATATATATATATATATATATATATATATAATATATGCAGACAGAGCTATGCAGAGAGACACTATTTTGTCCAAACCTTTGGATACAAAGTAAAAATGTTTTCCTAGGGGCCCCTTGCTAGGTACTATCCCAATAACTCCTTAAGTTACTGGTGATTCATCTCAAAAGCTGTCCAGCTCACAAATCTTGCCCTGAGATTCTTTTAATAATCCCATGTGACTGAGTAGTGTGGCATGTTCTAAAATTTGAACATTAATCTGATAATTTGAGTTGAAAGCAACAGCAGTAATTTACTTGCCAATAATGAAACCCAGCTTGGAGAAAGCACAGTACCATAATGGTAATCTTCTTTTGAAGGGATATGAAAAAGATGCAATATTAATGACACCGTGTCATTCACTCTCGATGAGTGTACAGCAATTGTAGGGCATCGAAATGGTGAACTAAATTAAGGTTTATTGTGAATGGCCTGACACTGCAATTATTCACAAATTACAGAGTATCATCCACTTGATCCGCAAGTTACCGAGTGTGAAAATACGCCTCTGTGATTTCCTACCAGACTGTATGTACTTTGATGAAATGTGTTCATGCACACCTCTCATATTCTAGATAAATAGTACTCATCATCGTATTCCTCCAAGAACTGTAGAGTTGTGCATGTGTGGTTTTTTTAATATAATTGTAATGAAGATCCCTAAAACTGACCTGTATTAAGTTGACAACTCCTTGTCTTCAGCTGCCTGACAACAAGCACACCCATGTTCTTTCATCTACCAAGTTAACATTTCAAAGTCTCACAATGTGTAGCAACTTGGAAGGTTATATCTGATTGGTAGATTGTCATTATTTACAGCAGCAACCTGGGGCTATTCTCTATCTGATTGGCTGTTTGAAAATACTTCAATAGGAACAATCAGTTTCAGCCAACCAATTCAATTGGCTAAAAAAGTTTTCAAGACACTGCACATTGGCCTTTCAAAGTCGGCCATTTGTTTTGATATGTTTGTACTGTTTACATGTCAACAAAATACCCTCATCAAATGAACCAGGAACTGAAATACCATAATCCCTTCAATAATTCGACCAGTAAAAAATCTAAATATATTTTATGAAAGATGAACCGATAGGATATATAGTGCCAATGGTTCTACACCGGAATAAAACTGAAGCAGGAGATCAAGTGATGGTAGTACTAACAAACCCACATGTACAAACGTGCACAGAAATACGCTTATTGCTATGCATGTTTGTGCAAGCGGTTTTGTTCGTACTGTGGTCCATTTGAATTCCAGGTTTAACCTATACAAGGTATTGCAAGTGTCAAGTATGAGTAGACTGAGTTTTACGATATGTTTATAGAACAACTCATGGCTCAATGGCACATAGGGAAACAGCAGGAAAGTGGTTTTGAGAGGAATGATGTACAAAGGGTACGCACAGTGGGGAGGGAGGGTGGGGGCATAGCTGCAGTTTCTGCATACATCACTTCATACTCCCATTAAAAAGCCACAAGTGTTATTAATCAAATTCACCATTTTTTACCTTCTCGTGTCTATTTATAGACAGAGAAGGTATTAGAGTTGAAAACCAATATGCTGCTGTCAAGAACTTCCGTCTGTCAAGACTTCCGTCTGTCAAGATCCGTTGACGTCATGCCATTGTGATGGGTCATATCATAAACTGGTGGGGGTGTTCATGGCTCAGGTTGAGGTGTGGGAGAACGATTTTGAGCTATGACAAAAATCAAAAGGGACTTAGCGGCATAGCCACAGTGTTAAGCCTTTCTCCAAGGTTTTTTAGTTGACTACAATCTATTACAGACTACTGAGCTGACGTTAGGGGTACTCACTTTGTGTTTGCTCACTCTGTGAGCGCTAGTGTTTGGTACTGAGTTGCGTGGATATCCCTCATGGCCTCACGTGATCTGGGCCTGTTGCATAATCTGCAGAGATGATCATATGCCTCCGAGTCTAAAAATTGTCATTGTGTAAGCCTGTCGACATTTTCCTTGCATTTTTTCTCATTTAATTTTGCAAAATATCGGCGAGTACCTCAATATTTCAAGATAACCCTTTCTTCCCAATCGTTTCCTGGAGTTTCAGAGTCATATGAACGAAAATGAGTGAAAGTTTTAGACAGGAAAATCGGACGTCGGCCATGTTCAATGTTTACAGTACAATCAGAAGTTTACGTGGAGGAATTAACTAACAAACACAGGAGTGTTCATGATGCCCGCCCTCTAGAGGCAGACCCTCCTATATGAAGTACCACATTTGATGCTTGTGGAAAGCTTGACCACACAATGGAGCATTTAAACTTTTAGAAAATGACAAACTGAATAAAAAGGTATTCAGAAAATGTCAAATACTGAGGAAAAATGCGCAAATATTCAAAATAAACAGGTTAACTGATTGGTCAGCTATAAAAAACAATGAAAATGTTTATGATCAAAAGTTTTTGAGATGCGCACATTTTAACAAATACAGAAATTATTAACATTATAAATATAAGACCAAACTATTTTTTCAGGGATGGGACAGGTTGGAAATGAGGGGTGAGAGACAAAGGCACACCTATTGCTGCATGTGGATGCAGCCACACCATTTCATTTACAGCATACTAATTATTCACTGTGTTGTGTTCAAGTTCCATATTGTACTGACTGTCATACAAGGATAACATAAGCAAATCAAATCAAATTAGAAAAGGATCAATGCTGTTGTGTGGATTTTGCTGAACATGGCTGATATTTCGCCCTATATATTTGGTATCCAGCAAAGGCATATTTTGATGTAAAGTCAAAATTAACACTACATTGCTGACAATATATTTTACCGTTTCTGCATGAATTTTCTTTTTTAAATTATAGTATATTAGTACTTCAAACAGATTAACAGTTATCGTGATGTCAACCCATAATTTTACATCACAAAGACTGTAATTCTGCCAATTTTTTTTTTGTTTTCAGTCCTTTTATAAATTTGCACTGCACAAGATGATTGAATAAATTGCAATGTTTGAATTTGTAAACTCAAAGAATAAAAATCCTTTGGTCACAAATTAAATTATTTTTTGAAAAGAAATTTACTCTTAAACACTTTTAGCATATATTCTTTACACGGTCATGTATTTCAAGGAAAATATGCCTATTAAAAACATTAATTTCTTCACTTTCAATTTTTTTTCAATACTATGACAATTATCAGCCGTGAGGTTATACAAACACAAGACCAGATAAGCGTTTTTATCATTTCCACAGGACTCTTTGGAAAATCCATTAAAAACAGTTAAAAGTGACTGGAAATGATCACTTGGTATACATTTAATTTACAGATGCCAGGTTGTGTATTTCACATGCACTCAGGTCAGTAAGGAAATGCGTCATTACTATTTGGACTGTTAATTCTTATTTCTGAATTGTTTAACTTTTTTCCACATTGAACTATCTTTAGGCAGTTTATACTGTAGCTTAGAATTTTTTTGATTGATGTATTTAATCATCTTTTGGGTTCTTTGGGTCCATATCCCACCTCATGCCCCTACATCATCAACTATTTACCAACAACTCCATGCCAACAACCAATTACCTGACCTGGCCACACATTAGAGAAGGTACAGCGTCATTGACGGTATTTTATTAATATTAAAATGTGCTGAATTTTGTACACCGGTACTTGTATACAAAGGCTAACAATATCTTTCACAGCTTTTATCATGTGTTAGGAGACGTCTATCATAATGATCGGCGACTGAGTTCATCCAGCCACACCAGGTCACTTCATACCAAAGTTTACATAAAGCGTTAACTGGTACACCACTTGAAATGTAACTATGGTTCAACATTTGAAAAATACAAAACATAAGGTATCAAAAGAGTCTAATTCTGTCGAAAGTTTATTCTTGGTTAAAACAGGAACATTTGCAACAAAAAGACAGACCAACTATTAAAGGAAACTACAAGATATAATTGCAGTATTTATAGACATCCTTTGACATGCCTGAAGATAGATAAAATGGATATTCAAAAATACATTGATGTACATGTACCCTCTGTTCAGAGTAGAGATTGAACAGAGATCAATGAACTTAATATACAACTGTGATACGTTCTGCCAAATTTCATACATACTAGTATACAAGAATATTACCTAATGCAGTTACAATGACAGTGAAACTAAATTTTCTCCAAATATATGTACAAACATACTTTCATCCATCCCTACTGTTAAATGACTTTTCCTCATGTATATCACAGTGGATTCTTAATCCCACCATTCTCTTGCTTTCACGGTTTTATTGCTTTGAGTGTGGAGGGATACCCTTGACGCAAACAATCCCAAGGTTCATGTACAGAATAGCTTGTGTGTGAGAATTTTCTTGTGATCATTACAATCTATCAACTGGTGGGAAATTGTAAACTACATGCTCACCAAACCACATCTTTGTTGCTCTTTGTTTTTAATATCAGAAAAAAGATACAAACACATTGCATGAGCCTCCCCCCCCCCTTCCACAAATTCTCTCAGGTTTCATTTCAAACAGACACTGAAAGCTACAGACCACAAAAAAAAACTATTACAAAACATGACTCCTGTTACATGAAGCTGACTTTGAACTATAAAAACGCAACAAGCCTGCCTGAGATCTTTCACCCCTTTCTTTAGTAACAGTTGGTTCAACTCCGTACTGTGCTGGAGACTACCCACAATGCTCTTTGATATGTACCAACCAATACTGCTTCATGAAGTTAGGAGAAATTTAAGTGTATAGAATTTCATAGGGGAGTTGCACTACTTTTTAAATACACAGTCATAGGCTCTGATTATTATGCTTGTCAATGGGAAACTGATTGTCTGTAGGAACAGATAGCAATTCTGTGCCAGTTTCAGGCACTACTGTTGGGAGCCGCTGAGCATAGGTAGTTGTAACAAAAAAACAAAGTTCAGTTGCTCTTTGATATACAAACAGGAAGAATTTTGATAGGATATATATATATACGGGAAATTTAAATATTAGCTCCTTGAATGGGGTTCTTTTTGTTTGAGAACTTGCTTTAAGCTTTACGCTATCTGATTGTAGTTTGCGGGCTTTAAACATGGAGGAGGAATTCAAAGGACAAATATTTGTTGGTTGACATCAAAGAGACTTGTGGCTGATCTCTAACACTGTACCCTATTTGCTTTGTACAAAGTGAATTTGCATTTATTTAAAAAAGGGAGTAGTTAATTGGGTCTGGACATGGGAAACAACAAACTTCAAATACAGATAACATGTAGAACAGGCTCTAATGTGTAAACACTTAGCCTGTTCAGATAAGTCAAAATAAGAAATTCTCTATTGACATACATCAATGATAAAGACTGTTTACATTAACATCTTTTATGAGGGAAATATGGTTTTTGATTCGTGTGAGTTTCTACAATCTTCAGGTCATCATAACATTACCAAAAGTTAGTTTACCAGATAAAAACTTTAATATGAGATAAAAACTGTGAGGGCTGCCAACTGGCGTCGAACACACAATAAGAACACATAAGTGAATACACATAAACTGATGCAAGAACTGGGGATTTAAAACTTTACTTTTGGTGTCTAAAATGACAGTAAGCTAACGGTGTGTTTGAATTGATTAAGGCTGCTTCATTGCTATATTTGCGTTCACATGAAAACTTTGAGTTTGATTGAAATGTTCGTCACTTGAAGGCAACATCGTGATGGAAATTGTGGAAAGCACATTTTGAGCAACGAGCCTCAGTCTAATAGGCACATGTTTATAGCTGATGTGAGAGTGCTTAAAGGTATACAGTCACCTGTAATCTAAATATGCCCATATATGGCTAAAGGGGCGTTCCTTGGTATTCAAAATGCCCATGTGAGGGCGATGTTTTTAAAAAGCGGCCACCCGCTTAAAATCTGTGATTGGTTAGATTTTCTCTTTCCATGGTAACTGTGGCAAAATTGGAACAGGTGACAGTATACCTTTAACTGTAGTTTTGCATTTTGTGAATATGTATAACTGGGCGCAGTCCAGTTCATTCAATTTTTCCAAGTGAACACATCCCAATCATAGTTTTGCGCAATCCATAGCTTGTTAAGGTAGAATGCGCCTCAGGGACAGATATTCGGACTCAAACTTTTACAATTCTTTATAGATCTACTATTCATGGGGGACTGTGTAAGAAACATTTTCAGTTTTACTTTTTCAAAAATCGAAATTTTTTTACTCCATACAGGGATGGTGGCCATCTTGAATTTCAAATATTGGTAACCCTTGGGTAATTTTTATTCTTGATTTTGAAAGAGTATGGTTAAAAGATTCCTTGAGAAAAGTTTAAACAACAGTTTAAGTCTTTCACTTTCGAGGTGCATATTTCCCGAAGTTGCAATTAGGCCAGGCAGAACAGTTCACCGAGAAAAACATTAGAACCAGTGGACCTATTAGGATATTTGAATAAAATGTCCCTAACTAAGGGGTTAATTTCAGTAATACTTTAGGACCAGTGTAAGGATTGTCACTGTAATTCTGAAATGGACACCCTAAGCTGAATACATTTGGCAACTACTTTCTAGTGGGTCCATTCCTCTTGACTTGCCTCCAAGCCAAAGCGTATCAGCTTTATCGATATTCAGCAGCAAAGAAATAGGTCGTAATGTCATGTTTTATGAGCATAACAGCATTATTTCTTACACCAGTCAAAATCTAGGGATTGTAGGACCCTTGTCATTTCAGCCTCATGGTATTTGCATTTATTTTAAAACATTTTTGATTTGAAAAATAAGCTTACCTGCTACCTGCATTCTCAGAATATGTTTTTCAGAACTATCTATGTAACTTAAGAAATGGTCTACCTTGTGAAATCCATAAAGATTGAAAGAATAGATACATATATATTTTAGCAAAGCAGACAATCTGACTTACAGAATACAACTGGTTTGACATGATAATTCATAGTGCACAGATAGTGATCATCCTTCTGTGCAACTGTTTTGAAATATCTGAGAGCTGACAAACAGACATTGTCACCGCTTTGTTGAGAATTCCACACATAGTGGATGATATGTTTTGAGTACACTGCTTTATTATATGTGGATGCTCTGTCTTAGAGAATAAACTTGTGTTAGATGGCTATATATCCTTGGTCTGCATTGGGACGCAAATCCCAGGTTGAAAGTTCACTTTGTAAATCTCCGTCGGGAATTGTTCGTGGGCAAGAGGAGGCATATTACGATGATGTGGTAGTCTGGTTGCTGACGGAGTTCTGTGTGGCTGCTGGTGGTGCCGAGGGTTCATAAGCCGGTAGCTGCGACATCGGAGGGGGTGCTTGTCCTTGGTATTGTAAGTTTGGCGGTGGGTAGTACGACCCCGGTGGTAAATATGGTGGAGACGGCCCGTCAGCTTTTGGGTACATGTACGGTTTTGAAGTTACCTGTTCAGAAGGGAAGGGAAAAAGAGAAATAAATTAAAATTTGTCACCACAGCCTGAACACCATTCTATAGACCTGTAACAGGGGACTTCAGATCAAATGTAGAAACTTTACTTAAGGTGGTTGGAAAGGCTATTTTTGCACAAATTCTTTTCTCAGAGTTAATGTCAAGTTTCAAGTGTTAGAATCAAGATATTTAGTTCAAATTTTCAGGATAACTCCCTTAGTCAATATTTTCTCCAAAGGATATAAAAATTGTATATTTGCAGCCATTATTTGAAATATGACACCAGTAAATATTAAAATTTAATTTTTCATATTTTTTTTACATATTTGAATTTAATAATAATTGGATAGTATTAATATTACCAAATTAGTTATAAATATGTTGACACTATTTATTGTAAGATTTGTACGGCAGGATTTGTAAATAAAATTTGTTTTTATGATTTTACATGGATTTATATATCAAAAAATTATTAAAAATTCTTTCAAATTTCAAAATGTGATTTTTCAAAAAGTACTTCAAATACAGGAAAATTGTGCCGTACAAATCTTATCTGTAACCTTGTTAATAGGCTGTAAAATTCCATGTCCATATCTCATTTCAAAGTTGGATTAAATTGGTATACAATTATGTAGGAAAACTGTTATTCTGTCAAAAATGTTGAAAACAAGCCATATTTGCACCCCTCTTTTGAAGTCATAGAGCAGTTTTTTTTTGTTAATCTCACTTTTGACACCTCTTTGACACTCAAAGAATCTAAAAATGCATTTACAATAGCAGTCACTCACTCTGAATGCCAGCACCACCTTGTCAAACTTTCCTGAAAAACAGCAAATAATGACTTTCCCTTTTCAAACATTTTATTAACAGCTAGGGGGTCTACCATAGTTAATACACTAAAGACTCCCCAACTTCTTCTTATTTGGTCAGTTTTCAGAAGTTTTAACAGGCTATAACTCTGCAATGCCGTTGGTGCCCAAATGTCTAGTTTTTTTTTATTCCACAGAGAATGTTGACTACTTTTATATTTTAATAGTTTTGTTGAAATTCATAACTGACGCTCTAGCCTTCCAACCCTTAATCAACTTAGAGGGTCTTTACTTAATCTAATGAAGAGACTTGAGTCCGGACAAACAGTCTAGGGAATTTCAAAGACAGATTGGATTGTCAGCGTAAGGAACAACATAAACTGATACAACAGACAGTCACTGTACTTTATTCAGTTTAATATCAGGAACTATACTTCCATGTATATGCTTTTTATAGTACAGTGTAACCTGTCCTTACAGACACCTCTCTAATCAGGACACCTCTTTATTAAGGACAGATTTATCAAACCAAAATACTTTGAATGGCATTTTGCCTGTCTATTATAGTATTAAGGACATCTCTCTAATAAGGACACTTTTCTGTTCCTGAAGGTGTCCTTAATAGACAGGTTTCACTATATCAATTACCATGCTACACGTAATTGCTATTTTTATTCATTTATTTATTTACATATTTAGTTATATATTTATCTATTTATTTATTTATTTCAGTGAACCAATGGGCCAGAGCCTCATTTACATGCATCTTAAAAATCAACTATAAAAAAGTAAAAAGGACAATGTAAAACAAAAAACATAACAGGGACAAAATAAGAAACAATATCTTGGGCATTCATTGACTGAGAAACATATCAGCATGGAGCAGTGTGGGTTGAAATTTCCATCTGACAAAAAATGTGGTCTACCTGGAAAGTACATCAATACACAAACAAAGAAGTTCCATGATATCAACCTGTCGGGAATGTTTCCTTGCACTAAGGAAAGACTTTACACTGAATTTAGTAAGTTTTGGGGATAAATTTGCGGTACCTGAAAACTTCAATAATTTGAACAAATCTGCACATTTTATAGTATGCTAATGTCCTAATAATTTTTTATTTTTAGAAAGTTTACTTTGCCACACTGGCATGTTTTGAGCTGTTGACACTATGTGACTGTGATGGCAGGCTTGTCACTATGACAATAATACTTCATACATATTTCTGACAGATTAACTGGTACCTTACCAACATTAGGGACCTTGGCATATTGTCACATAAGTTCATCAATCATCTTTTTTCATTTACATTAAAATCATCTCCCTCTCCCCTAAAGGAAATTCCAAATGAAAGAAGTGTTGATATCATCCTAAGAGTAAAATGTAGCAATTTTCTATAGCTTTCAATAATATACCCCTGACCTTATGGGATTGTCGAGTAATCGGTGCAACCGTGGAGCTCTGTTTTTCAACTCTATGGTGCAATCACAACTAAACAGACAAAAACCTATCACAAAATTGTAAAGAATGTGGAGTTTTCTGTTTAATGTGTACTTGTGAAAAAAAAGGGAGCAATAACTACTATCACCCAAATAAGTGTGAAAGTAAAATTGAACTGCAGCTGTTGTAACTTTAATGCAACTTTTTGAGATGGTCCCTTAGGCCAGAGAATACACATGATGATGAATCTCCCATTAAAGAATTGTATCCCTATAATAAGACTCTTATCTCTCATAAAATATTACACCCCATTCATGCTTTTACCATGATTAATCTGTCACTATAGCAACAACGATAAAACATCATCATGTGATGCCTGAAGCAGCACTGAGCAGAAAGGAAGAATAATTTCTATTTTTAGTGTCGGACCAACCTACACCTAAGGATGTTTTTTATTGCATGATTTCTTTTTAAACGCATCTGTTACTGTTTTTCAATTTCTGAACAGCTTAATTTCTCCAAGATGTGAATATTTTAACACGTCATTGACCAAGATCATCATGGCACATGAATTTCAACGAAGATGTTTAAAGAAAAGATGAAAAATGAAACAAAAGGAGAAATGTCAGTTTTTAGCAAAACTTGCTACTGATCCAATGCAAACTGCCAAATTATCTATTATCAGCTTCATATCAGATTCTTAATGACAAAAATCTCTTATTCAATGGGAAAAGTTTAGCATTTTCACTTCATCAGTGACACCGTTACAAAGAACGCCTCATTTTTATCTAATTTCAAGAATAACTTCCAAATGGGTGCGCGGAAATATTTCACCTTTCATGACTGGAACTTGGCATATTCCAATATTTACATAGGGATGGTTGAACTCACATTGGCAATTAGGGTGAAAGGACCTAGCTTATGCAAACAGTATACCCACCATTGGATGCCAGCCAAGCTTAACAAAAAGATCTGACTGTACTTTGAGAATAATTGCCAATTTGTTTCTGGTGCAGGTAACTGATTAAATATTAATCCTTGCCTCATTAAATATTTAACAGTAATTTTACTTTTGCAAACATTCAGTTCATAGGGTAGTAGCCGTGCCATGAACAAACAGGCCTTATGATCTCAGTGTAAGAAATGTTAGCTGTTTAAAATGAACACCATTTCCATACCTGTATTCACTCTACAGGCCGAGGTAAGCTTCAGGGGCAATTTTTACATTCTGTGTATAGATAAGTTCATTCCTAGACAAGAAAGCACCATGACCTAAACCTTATTAAAATGACTTAAATACACAAACATACATGCAGGACAAAGGGTGGTAAAACTCGTACTGTTCAAAGAAACTGTTCTTTAATTGATAACCTTTGATATGGCAACACCATGGAAACCACTGTTAGCAGTACCAGCATTGATCTAAAATATGCTATTATCCTTCCAAGATAACACTGACTGATGTCAGCTCACACCATGTCAAGCTTTTGTGGACCATTTTCTAATCAAATACACCACTTTGGCTGATGGTTAGGTAGTCCTCGGAAAACATATGCCGTCCAACTTTCTGCAAACTACCAGCTACTAGGTATAATCTAGAAAGCAGTTTTTCTGACAGGAACTTTAAGGGAAGGGGTCATTGGAACTGCTCGTGTGCGACTTCCTTGTTTACAAATAATGTATTCCATGCATGATATTTAGATGCATCAAGTCAATATAGCTGCAATATTCACGATACGATATTCATTGTTAACCCTTTGAACCCGGCTTGAAAAAATGTCCATATGATATCATACATATAGGTCACCAGGGGTCAGGGTGCAAAGGGTTAACAAACATGTTTTAACTTTCATCAATCGCCAACGTACCCTAGATACAGTGTTTGCATCGTTCGAAGGGGTCCCTGGCAACCTTTGAGCAGAGTTCTGATGACCCCCCCCCCCCCTTTTAACACCTTTAAACCTGTCTCTGCCATATCATGGTTTGACTAAATAACATATTGGTTTCACTGTCCACAGATTCTGGTGCTCCAAGCTATCCTAACCCTTGCTTATTATACAGAAACAACGATCGTTCATCATACGGCATGTACAGAACAGAAATTTTATGCTTCAAGCTAAGTATCTATAAACATCATTTTAGGATAATGTGTGACTCATTTGTGACTGACAGAACTGAGAACTCACTCATCTGTGACCATTACAGCGGCATCTGTTGCCACGGTAACAAGCAACGGACCACTTCTCTTAACAAAGTTTAATGAGGAAAGTGACACAAATTTACCCATAACCATTATTCACAACGTTTAAGACAGATCAGTCTAGAGCAACTATGTGCAATTAATGATGAACCACTGCATTTATTAATTCACCGAGTAACCTTTTCAATTTTCAAATTAAGTCCTAAACACTTGATCAAAATTGTGTCAATATTGGATATTTTTAGAAAAAGTGTACATTGGCACATTCAACTTATGGGGGATGTTTGTAAGATACTTTGTGATAAATATTTGTGGATAAAATCTTATGAATTGATTGATTGGATGTTTTTTTCTGCATTCTTTGAACCCTTTCACTGCCATGGTGTGGCCGAAACATATCTTTATCAATGGTGAGTGTGGACCAATTTATAGGGCACTGCTTATAAATGCACAGGTGAAATATGCCTTACCTATAGGTAAGCGGACGAGTAGGAGGCGGTTTACGGAATTTAACGGTACAGTTTGCCAGTAAAACTCGAGGCCCGCAGGGCCGAGGAGTTTTATGGCAAACTGTACCGTTAAATTCCGTAAACCGCCGACTACGAGTTCGCTGACCGTGTTATACCACGAATTTGCCGAGTTTAGAGCCTTGTTTGCACGCCGAAAGTTTTTATTTGTAATTTTAGTGCAGTGCAAGTTGAAACTTTGGCAGGAAAACATTAACGCGTTTTGACACCTTGTTGAACGAAAGTATAAAAAAATAACCCATGATTTGATAAAACAAAGTTGACATGTTTTGCTATTGTAGTACGATGACATGTTGAGCACCTGGTTTGATTTGAATTGTATGAATTAAGTTTGATTGATTGGTTGGTTGAATGAAGTGAAAAGGTGTTTGCAGATCGACGTTAGAGCCACGCTTTGCTCATTTGGGTCGAAAACTTTGAGCAGCGTACACGCAATTGCCGAGTCGCTCTACGTATTTCGATATGGCGGATGAAGTACAAATGGAAGCTGTATCCGGTGCACTTCAACTATCAAAGCCAAAGATGGAAAGAAAAGTCCCCCTGTCACGCCAGTGCTAACGGCCACAATCGGAAGACCAAGCTACACAGCCACGTCAGAGAAAGGCGCAACAGAAACTGCAAGTACAAAAAAATACGTGTAGATCCACAATGACTGTGGTACTGCGTGTGTGTTTGCCTGTAGCTAGATTTAACTTTACCAAAGGCGACTGAAACCTCTACATTCAGTGTTGATAACTGACTTTGAAGTCTTAAATTTCAGCTTCGAATGATTGTGATAACAATAACCTTAACACTGAAGTGATATTTGCAATCAATACCGTTATTTCACGGTGACCTATAATTGATTTTGAGATGTACAGTCGTGCAAAATTAATTCCGGTGATTCTTTTAAAGTGTCTTTACTCTGTACTTAATGGTGAAATAAATTTCTTCTGGTATAATGTCTCGCATTTGGTTTTTTTTACTCGTCGCCACGTGACTTTCTTTGTTTAAAAAGTGTCCATTTTACAAGTTCTTTTGTTTAAAAGTGTCCGATTTACTAGTAAATCGGACACTTTTAAACAAAAGAACTTGTAAATCGGACACTTTTTAAACAAAAGAAAGCCAGGTGGTATATAATAAAATATTCGGTTATGGAAATTAGAGAGCATGGTTAGAACAATGGGCACGAGGCGGAGAGTGGTATAACTGTACTTATCTATGTATTGGCTATCCTGATGATAATTTTGTTAACCCCGTTTCTCTGTAAACAGGTCCACCATCACCACTGGTAACAATGGCTTTGGGCCAAACCATGGTGGTAAAGGGGTTAGCCCAATTGTTCTCGATGGGTTAGATGGATCTTTCCACTTTGGAATGTGGTGTGAGGGTTATACAAAAAATAGACATTACACAATTGTGTTGAATGATGGGTAATAGGGAGAAAAACTCAAATATTGGATGTTAATTTCGATGAGAAAATGTGTGTTTTGACTCTGTGGAGAAAGCTATTACCTCACTGTACGGTGGAGGCGCCGGGAATGTGCCACTAGGGTGTTCTACAAAGCCGGGTGGCGGAGCCTGCTGTGAGTAGGGCTCCTGGGATGCTACTGTGTGTGTGGTCGTCGAGGCGAAGACCACTGCTCTGGGTTGTCCGCTGCGTTGAATCAACACCTGCCTTCGTCTGTAGTACCCACAGCCTCCAAAGCAGGCCATGAGTACAAACACCACGATGCACCTTGGCAACGACAGAAAAAGACTTTTGTTTATTATCGACTGCAAGACATGATAAACACACAATTCAACAAGTCATCGTTGATGACACAGTCCCCACTTGTTAATGGGTGCTTTGATTACAGGTCCTCAGAGAGGATAGAGTCCTCTTCATTAGGTCTGTGATAAAAATACTTTTGAATAAATTCGCTTGATACATGTCTGAGTTGTAGTTCAGGACATGAAAAAATCGTAATAAAATGGCCACATGGATCGAATCACAAAACAAATCAATGTGCATATGTATGACATACGGTAGGTCAATGTCCTTGTACCAACTTTGATTAAAATTGGTTGAAATATGCCTGAGTTATGGCTTTGTACATGAAAAAATCATAACAAAATGGCCGCACAGCAGCCATATTGGATCGTATCACAAAACAAATTAACATGCATATGTATGACATTGGTCAATCTCCTTGTACCAACTTTGAATAAATTTGCTTGATACATGTCTGAGTTATGGTTCTGGACATGAAAAAACGTAATAAAATGGCCACACGGCGGCCATATTGGATTGTATCACAAAACAAGTCAATGTGCATGTGTATGACATGGTTGATGTCCTTGTACCAACTTTGAATAAAATTGGTTGAGATATGCCTGAGTTATGGCTCTGTACATGAAAAAATCGTAACAAAATGGCCGCACGGCGGCCATATTGGATCGTATCACAAAAAAAATTGATGTGCATAGCTATGACATTGGTCAATGTCCTTGTACCAACTTTGAATAAAATCTGTAGAAACATGCCTGAGTTATGGCTCTGTACATGAAAAATCGTAATAAAATGGCCGCCTGGCGGCCATATTGGATCGTATCACAAAACAAATTGATGTGCATATGTATGACATAAGTCAATGTCCTTGTACCAAGTTGAATATAATCGGTTGAGATATGCCTGAGTTATGGCTCTGTACATGAAAAAATCGTAACAAAATGGCCGCACGGCCTGCCATATTGGATCGTATCACAAAAAAGAATTGACGTGCATATCTATGACATTGGTAAATGTCCTTGTACCAACTTTGAATAAAATCAGTTGAAACATGCCTGAATTATGGCTCTGTACATGAAAAAATCGTAATAAAATGGCCGCCTGGCAGCCATATTGGATCGTATCACAAAACAAATTGACGTGCATCTGTATGACATATGAAGTAATCCTTGTACCAAGTTGAATGAAATCGCTTCGGGCATCTCTGAGATATCTGCGTGAACGGACGGACGCACGGACGCACGGACGTACGCACGCACGCACACACGCACGCACGGACACGACCAAACCTATAATTCCCCCGGACGGTGTCCGTGGGGACTAAAAAGCCAGATGCAGACACGAGAACACTGAACAAATAATATTGACACTTCATTATTAGCATGCCTTCATTTTTTATTCATTACATAAATAATGTAATCAACACAGAAATATTGTAGCTGACTGTGAATCACTCAGTACATGTAAAATAGACATGTATGGATCCTTTTTTTGTCTTTCGAACAGACACAAGCTATGGTATTACTTATATTTAAACTCATTTTGGTGCATTGGCCCTAATACTGTAGTGTCACTTGTCAGAGAGAAAGTGGGAATTCGCACATACCCATCCTGAAATAAACAATTACTTATCAAGACAGCTCTTTACATTGAGACTGAGAACATGAAAGAGACATTGAATTTGAACATTGAGCTGCAAGGTCATATAGCCAAGTGCAATTGATGTCATGTGTACGTCAATTTCTGAGCATACAGTGATTGGTTTTTAATTCATTTAATTTCATCAAAGCAAACAACTAAAATGCAGCAGCTCTATCTTTTAACCCATATCCTGCCAAGTTCATATGTCACTGTCAGGTCAAGTTGGTTGAAACCAATGGGGCATAACACGTCCCATACGCTGCATTTTCACAAAGACTTGAACATTTGAAGGCCCTGATAAAAGTTACTGTAAACATGATTTTTTGTTCGCTTACTTCACTAAAACACAGTGCCGGTATGCCCTGAGTAGGTGAAAATACCTGATCAGGTTTTGGCTCAACGCCAATTTTCACTGACTTTTAAGATAGGAAAGTTAAGCAGGCCTGGTAGGATGTAGGATAAGGGTTAAAATCGATAGAGGCACCTGTGTTGATATCGCTGATGTGAAAATATATTTCAAGCAGAGATTTGCTGTTCATTGAGTAACAGCAGTGACAGTTGTAGAATGATCTACGGTACATGTACACCTCAAGTCAACCTTGTTTGAAAATCCACTTTTTGCAATGCAAGGGTGATGGCAGTACATATCAGGTATGGCTAAATTTAGCGCAAAGTAACCGTGAAGTGGAGCCAAGTAATAGCTTGTATTACACTGAATCACCCTGACATGATGGCATATACTGTATAGTGACTGGACTGATTATTAAAATGACCCTCATATAGATGTTGGTACATACGTTTTAAAAAAAAAAAATACATACAAGAATCGTGTCTTGCACATACACGCATTCTACTCACCAGAAATACCACATGCTCCAGAAACTGTAGTGTTTATACGGTCTACAGCATGTGTAACTGCAGCAATATTCGGGAGCGTTGCAACTGCAAATCAGAGCAAAGAGCAAATGATTACCAAATACATAATAATGTACAGCATATGGGTGTATTGGGGTACGTTCATCAGTGCTGGCAATTCTACTGGTATGTAGAGTTGGTGTGAAAAAATGAACAACAGGTATTGCCATTGGCTGCTGGTTATGAATATGCTGATTGTGTGTTCAGTCTTATGACATGTTTAAATTGAACGTAAATGCAAGTCACTGTTGCGTACGAGTTTTCTTTCTCTGTAGTGCGATCTGAGATGCAAGATATGCAAATTAGATTACATTTTCAGAGAAGAGGAGGGCTTCAAGGTTCAAAACATGACAACAATCTTGTTTTGCTTTATTGTCCAAGATTGTGCAACTACAGTGACTCTTGTTTGATTAATATATTTTGAAGTAGGAACATACATGTATACTGCAATAAGAGAGTGCTGTTTGTTATGGCAAGATATCAGCAGTGTTACTCAATTGAAAATAACTCCCTCACTTTTTATCGATATTGACAAACTATGATGACAACCTAAACAATACAACCCCCGGATCATTGCGGAGTATTGAAACATCATCATCAGAATCTTACTTTGTGAGCAGAGCTACCACACATGTACCGGTAGGTGTATTGACACCACCATGCATGACTGATGGCAGTTATCATGATGTGACAGAGATGTCAACACCTAGCACCTCCCTGAGTACATGTAGATCAGAGTAGTCATGGCGTAAAAGAGACAGTAATGGTAGAAAAGACAGAGATTGCGAGTAATCTGGTTTTTACCTGTGTCCATATCCCGAACAGAATTCTCCGGCAACCTTGAGAGAGATTAACAAAAAAAATATATGTAGCATCATTCAGTTGACAAATGAATGAATGTTGCGACTTATCAAATTACAGCATGAAGAATCAAGCCTGTACATGTATCAAAAAAATATCAGGCAAAACAAAAATTGTTGGCACATTCTATAAAAGTTAAACAATTCTGCAGTTGTAAATCTTATAGCCTTGCCCTAACCAAGTTGGGGCAAAGCGCGAGCCGCACGACAGAAGCCCAGCCCCACAGCCAACCAAGGCTACAATTATTGCAGCTATAAATCTTACAGAGATGCCAGCAAAAACATGAAAATAAAGCACTTACACGATATCAGTACATTAAATTTGGGACAGAGTGTAAATTCTGAACAGCAAATATTAGAAATTTGTCATCACAGCGGTTTAATTATCCAAAGTAAGTAGAAGGCATTGGATATAAAACACATACAGACTAAAACTCGACTGGAAACAGAGCATGGAACTATATTTCACAAAAATGCGACAGAATGCAAATGCAATGATCAGCCTTTAAATGCCGAAAAAATCCCATGATATACGCTCTGATAAAGTCCCGTTAATCAATATAATCACACATGTAGAGAGTGCATATCTTTTTAAAAATGTAAAACACTCTTAAGAGATACATCATTTGATAAAATCTAAAGGAATATAAAATTTCATTTTCCGATGAAAAGTTTGGTTCAACCTTAATGTGTTGATTATAAAACTGCTAGACATGATTCTATGAGTTATTGTCCATTTATCACCCAAGTCTGGCTTCCACGCTGAATTCCAATTTTTTTTAATGTTGGGAAAGCATTTTACAGATGAATGATTGCTTCATCTGTTGAATTTAATGACTGATGATATGAGAGTCAATTGTCTGATGAACTCAATTTGTGACCATGATAACATCAAAATGTCCCCGGCAAGGCTAACGACACTGAGGGCAGGATTTCACCAGAGGGATCAGGTGGCCATGGCTACAGAGGTTAATATCCCAACCCAAGGCCGAGGAAGGTCAGTATGGGGCGATATGAATTTCAATGTCTGATAAAATGAAAACAATTCTTTAAGATTTGCTTCAAACTACCCCAACCCACCCTTGAAATCTAATTGTTGAATGTTGATCAAACTAAAGGTGCCTATTATTTCCTTACTGTGATACTTCCAATCATACTTAAACATACCCAGGATGGGTGACATTGCAAATAACAACAATATTCACATGATAAACACATTTACAATGTACTCCCGTTATCTGTAAGAAACCAGTCACTGTAAATATAAACACCAATTACAAAGTGTCATCATTTTTCAGCGGAGACACTTTCAAATTGTGTTTATATTTATAGTGACAACAACAACAACAATAACAACGACAGAGCTCCTGGTAACATCAATAAGAGACTGTTTCTTTGTGATACACAGGTACAAAGCATTATCAGAAATCAATCACAGAGCAACAAATGAATATATCACCATAAAATTCTTCGATAGAAACTTCAAAAATGGTGTCAGGCCAAATACGTGTACATGTACCGTTAAACGATACACAAGTAGCTTACAGTGATGTCTACAATTCAATGTAGAAGTACACATGACTGGTGTTTTGATACAGATTTCTTTTTGTCATCTTATAAATGTTGGGAGACAGCGAGCTACAGAGTAAACTCACTTTGTTGTTGTTTATGATATTGTTGTTTTCTTTGTTTTTCCTTTCGGATCTATGGTCATAGCACCACCAGGCCATTCAGCAAACTTTCAAAAAATTTTGAGGACATTTCTTCAATTTTTCCATTTCTCATTAAGTTACTCAGTGTAATCCCCGGGTTATATTGCAAAATACTCAGTATTCCAGCTTGTCAACACAAACTGGGCACACATGTACAGTATAATATAGGCATATGTACGGAGATATTTGCTTCATCCGCAGCTGAAAATTACCAGTCTGATTGTCAATGACTGAAGGTGAAATACGCACTTGAAGACTATATGTACCATCTGTTGTTGCTTTCACCCAACATACTGAAAATCAAATAAATTGCTGTCACAAGGACAATTCTACCGCTACATGAAATTTTACCACCTGGCAGATTTTCAATAGATCTTCAATAGATTTTGAACACTGCATTGGCTCAAAAATAAAACCTAATCTTTAGAGTGTATCTGCAGTATAATCTCCATGGACAAAATGAACAATCTGACAAAATCAGTGCATGAAGAGCTTCAATGTTTCTGGTACACATAAAATAAACTTTCATAGTTGGTGTCTGAAGAAGGAAGACATACACATTCTGCGATGGCCATTTAAATTTTAATGATAACGTCTACCTTTAAAAGTACAGGTGTCAAACTGAAATATTTCGGTATTATTCATTTCTGAACTATAACAAGGTCTCTAATTTAATTCCTCATTTGCTAGTCTTAGTAAAAATATTTTTTCTGCACCAACAGACTTTACTACAATTTGTATGACATTTGTTTTGGTTATCTTGATTATCTTAGCAAATTGTTGATTTCACCGGGGTTACTCGACAAAAAGTGCACCAACAAAACTGTCAAGTACAATTTTCTACGATAAATATGGCTTTTTTAACGTACATATATACACAACTTTGGTGGGACTGAGTGCCTGTAACTATTGCAGCTGCAGGTACGTACTCACACGGCCAAAATGACGTATTCCGTGTGATCGTAAATTGACAATCTGCATCACGGATTATTTTATGAGGTGAGTTATCATCAGCACTGTAAAACTCTGTACATGTCGGAGCTACGCACATCAATGTAAAAGGACGATGACACACATTAAATATGCAAATATACCAGTACATTTGAACGTAATTGTTTTCGATGTGGGAGAACTTAGTCTATGCACTGGTTCAGCAAACAAAGCACGTTACCATATTTATCAAAGAAAGCATAACAAATGTCAGGTTTGCATAAAATGAAAAAGAAAGTGTGAATCGGTCGTCGTTCCCATAAAAGCCACTTCATGGCACATGACAAATCGCAATGTGCTGTTCAGGTGGTCTGACTGGCAATAAGGCTACTGCTTTCAATCATAAAACCCTCGCATTCTTATAAAAAAAGCTCCAAGGCTTTTTTGTGTTGTGTCCCCTTCACATCTGGTACATTTTTGATATCAAAATTTTGAATACAAGGCAGAACCCAACCACAAATGGACAGCCTTGATACAACCGTAAACTAGGTCACTGGATCTAATCTTTCTATTAAAATTCATTGTATTGACAGTCTAATTCTAGAGTTGCAACTTTTGATGACGTTTTCATAATTTTTGTTTTTAATGTCAACTCCAGTTTCTTGTTCTACTCACCAACGTCTACTCAGATACAGCATTCAGCTTGTCAACTCTGCCTGTACATATGCATAATACATTGCATGTACAACGTACACTGCATTGTTATTGTTGAAAAAAAAACTATTCTGGACTGGAATTTGGAGGTAAACAATAACACCGTACTTTACACAGATAAATCCTACATTGACAAGCTAAATAATAGGAGTTTCAACATGCTTTGGGGAGACAAACAAACAATTTAACAACTGTACTTGACATGAAAAATAAAAAAATAGTGACCTAGCGGCCGATATAGCTCCGCTGTGTTTATGTAGAGAATAACTATTTTTGACACTTGTTGATGAAGAAGGTGGAAATCTTTGATAGCTCAATGCAGTGGCCAGAAAAAAGTGGCTAAAATAGCTGCAAAAATACACAATTGAAGATTTCATCATACTTTGAATATATCACATCGGATCATCCCTAAGAACATGTCAACCAAAGCTATCTGATGAGTAGTTTTTTGAGAATAAAATTTTCTGACCAAAAATGGCAACAATTGCCCCAAAAAATAAAAATTGCAGATTTCATCATAATTTCAAAGGATCAAATTTTGTTCATCTATAGAAATCTGTATACCAAATTTCAAAGCTGTTAGACCAGTACTTTTTGAGAAACACATTTTCAACCAAAAATGGAAAAAATTGACCCAAAAATTCAAAATTACAGATTTCATCATAATTTCAATAAATATTATTTAGTTCATCTATAGAAACCTATATACCAAATTTCAAAGCTATCAGATGAGTAGTTTTGGAAAATACACATTTTTGACCAAAAATGGCAAAAATTGCCCCAAAAATACAAAATTACAGATTTCATCAGAAATTCAATATATATTACTTAGCTCACCTGTAGAAACCTGTATACCAAATTTCAAAGCTATCAGATGAGTACTTTTTACGAAACACATTTTTTGACCAAAAATGGCAAAAATTGCCCCAAAATTACAAAATTGCAGATTCATCATAATTTCAACAAGTATCATTAAGGTGATCTGTAGGAACCTGTATATCAAATTGCAAAGCTATCAGATGAGTAGTTTTGGAAATACACATTTTTTGACCAAAAGTGACAAAAATTGTCCAAAAAATACAAAATTGCAGATTTCATCATAATTTCAATAAATATCATTAAGTTTATCTGTAGGAACCTGTATACCAAGTTTCAAAGCTATCAGATGAGTACTTTTGAAAATACACATTTTTTGACCAAAAATGGCAAAAATTGCCCCCAAAAATACAAAATTACAGATTTCATTAGAAATTCAATATATATTACTTAGTTCATCTATAGAAACCTGTATACCAAATTTCAAAACTATCAGACCAGTAGTTTTTAGAGAAATACATTTTTTGACCAAAAATGGCAAAAATTGCCTTAAAAATGCAAATTTGCATATTTCTGCACAATTTGAACAAATCTGAATAGATCATCCCTAGGGACATATGTGCCAAATATCAAAGCTATCTGACCAGTAGTTTTGAAGAAGAAGATTTTTAAAGATTTTTTTACCAAAAATGACAAAAATCGCCTTAAAAATACAAATATGCAAATTTCACCACGATTTGAACAAATCTGACTGAAGTCACCCTAAGTAAACTGCATATCAAATTTCAAAGCAATCGGACAAGCAGTTTCAGAGAAGAAGATTTTTTTACCAAAAACACCAAAAAATGCCCCAAAAATACAAATATGCAAATTTCACCACGATTTGAACAAGCTGAAGTGAGGTCACCCCAAGTGAGCTGCATATAAATTTCGAAGCAATTGGACTTGCGGTTTCAAAGGAGAAGGCAATTGTTGACGGACGACGACGACGGACGACGGACGACGGACGACGACGGACGACGACGGAAAATCAACCTATTTGATAAGTTCCGCGTCGCTGACAGCGGAGCTAAAAAATAGTGAAACAATCATTTTCTTTTGGTTAAAGTTTCTAAGCTGGAGATAAAAAACCCTAATACTTTAAACTTTTTTGTAAAAGGCGTCTGTAAAACATCTAAGCCTGTAGCCCTCATATTTTATCAGAGGGTTGACTGTATATTACTATTAGAAGGAAAAACATTTTCCACACTTGGTATATATTTGTGCTGCCACTTTTTACGTGTGGAATATAACGTTCACAATTACATTAACTGCCAATCTGTACATCATGTCTGAATGATCCAAAGTTTAGGAAATTGATGATGAACTGTCAATTTGTGAGCTGTTTCTTGCTGAAACTGACTCAAAGACCCTGGTTCGCCACACTAACATACAATGATGTACCTTTAGCTTGGTAAACACAGGTTCAGAAAGCCTGGTTTGGCCAAACCAGCCCTGAGCAAAACATGGTGGAGAAACACCAGGCTTTCTTCACTGGTGTGCGTGTATGCCAGACATAGAATCAAGGCAGAAGTTGGCCACTCTGTACATGTACATGCATGATTAATAACTCAATGAGGGGTTGCTGCGAATCCCTAGCCTCTGCCACTCGGGTAGGTTGGTCATTGGAGTGGTAGCCCAGCAGAACACATCAAGGAGTGGCAGGGCTCATTTTCGCAGCAAAATGAGGGGTAGATTTGGTTCAAGTCAGTGAATTTTAAAAAAAATCACTTGTATAGTTTCTTTTGTATCTCTTCTATTTCATACAAACCTATTTGTAGCAGCTCAGGTCAGGTTTTCCCAGTGATCGAACCTGTTGCCTTTGAGTCTGTGCAGTAGTGAGTTAGTTTCTGCTGATTCTGGGTCAAACTTCCCTGGACCACGTTCACCCACTCACGCATTTCACATGAAAACAGAACACAAACCATGGTGTTCCCCAACTCAAACATTCATAAATCACAGACTTGAACCAAGTCTAAAAGAGCGGCTGTAGGAGTCTTTTTTGTTAGATACATTGATGTCTTGTGGTAGGAATAACAACCGCTCCAAGCTCGCTATCCCAGGATTCAACACTATGATCATTCCTTATTGTATACATTGTACCTGTGTTACTCACTATAAATTGAGCACTGCTTTACTGAAATTGACAACTATATTTCAAGTCATTGTCATGATTAATCACACTATACCTACACAAGTGCCTATTTAAGTCAATATTACAGCGTTTTTCTTTCTTTTTCAATGTTAAAAATAATCCAGCTGAAGAGAACAACACTTGTGTAGCTGTCTTTTGTGTAGCGTGTATTGGCATGTATAGTGCGTCCTCGTAAATGTGACCTTTAGTTCCGTGACCTCTAGGCCCGGCTCTAGCCATGCCTACTTCCTGCCCTGCCCTCGCTATGCTTACTGTATATAGTACAGTAAACACAGCGACGTCTGTACACGTGGCCAGAAGGCATGGCCAGAGGAATTGGCTAGAGGTCACGGAACTAAAGGTCGTATTTACATATGATCACATTCCCCATTGAGGGCGCACTATACATGCCAATACAAGCTACACAAAAGACAGCTACACAAATGTTGTGCTCTTCAGCTTTATTTGTAACATTGAAAAAGAAAGAAAAACGCTGTAATATTGACTTAAATAGGCACTTATGAGCCCCTGTGATCACACTATACATAAACAACAGACTATTTCCTTACTGAATTACAATATCAATCAAAAATAAAGGAAATCTAAAAATGCAGGCTGTGAGTTTTTTGGATACCTTCCAAAGACAAAAGTAACTTGATAGCATTGTTTACTCAAACTTGTCCGAGTGCATCATTGGTGATATTACACTCTCTATGACACGTACAGTCATGTTTGACATTCTGGAAAAATTTTCCTTTGTTTTTGCTTTGGTACAATTATTTCAATGCATGCAAAAATTTGACATTCTCTGATTTAAACACGATTGGAATTAATTCGGGAGAATAGGATATTGTAGTTACGTTGGTTTAATCAGCAAATTTAAGCTCATCTACCTTTTTTGCGATTCACTTGTTTTTATGGGTAATTTGTAATATTGCAACTTTCAGCTTTTGGGCACCTAACACTATGAAGTTGAACAATTGAAAGATCCTAATCTCCCAAATTAGTTCCAATGCTGTTTGTCAACTTTTGCCAAAAAAAGAACCTTTTCAGAGAAAAATTATGAGTTGCTGACTAGAAAAAAACAGAGTCTGAGAGTGATTGAAGGTACATGTAGTTGTGATGCCTGAATTATTTCTGGACTATAGAAAAATGAATTATTGAGATCAAAACCTTTGAAAATTGTAAAATATACAGAAAGCCGCAGGTACATGTAGGTCAAGTTATACAAGCAGGAACTACGGTAGTACTGTATTATTGACTGCCATTTAGGATTTTCGGTCATTATGAAATATTTAACATTATTTATCAAAGAGACATGACGCTCATCTTGGAATCAAATCCTAATCTCTGCTTTGCCAAAACCAAACTTTACAAGTGAAAAGCACACAGGGTGGACTTAGAATACAAACTTTAATCAGCAAATTGTTTGTAATACAGTCAATATCCTTGTTTTTTGAGAAGTTCACATGTCATGCGTTTGTGGAAGACAAACATTTCATGGTGCATGTACTAATTGACAGTAGGGAAGTTTGTTGGTAAAATTTGTATTTGGTTATTGCGTTTCTGCGACAGATTTTCAGAGAAAATGACAAGGCTTTCAAAGTTTTCTTACATATATCAGAAATACCTTGGGTATTTACCTCAAAAATGAAAAAAATGATTAACCCATCCCTCCAATGGATTTCAAATTGATGCTTGTCTTTTATGCTTGAACAATACAACTTCCTCAATCACACCAATACAACTTCCTCAATCACACCAATCTCATCAGGAGGGCCAGTGTGATTGCTTTTCTATTCGCATTTCATCTACATTTGATCATTAAGTGACACAATGTGCAAGTGAAAATGTACTCAGTGTCTGGACATTACAAAACAATCCTGAATTGTTTTTTACAATTTTGACAAAACTGAGTTTTCTAATGAGCACTAAAAATGTCCTACATTTAACTGAAGATTAATATGGAAAGTTACATTTCCATCTAATTAAAGTTCTGCTTTTTCCTGAAATTCTGCTTTTGCTCACCTCTGTGCAATATCCTGCAGGGCTTCCTCTTTTTGTGTGGATTGAAAACCAAAACCAAATGTACAAGATCTCAAGCTACACGTGATAGCTATTTCTAAACTAGAAATCATTGTTAACCCTTTGAGCACCGGTCAAATTTTGTCACCTTTATCATATGTACACCAGTCAATGTTTTCCTAATTTTTGTTAAAATTTTGATAAAAATCAGTAGCCAATGAAACGTAATGTCAGTTTGGTCCAAAATTATGAAAAAAATTACATAAAAATTCATAAAATCGGTAAAATATTGCATCATTTACAGCGCTCAAATTGTTAATATGCAGACCCATGGGCTATAAAAAAAAAGTTTGAGAATTTCAGATAAAGAGTGAAACTGTGCTTCTTATTTGCAACACTTTCTTCACTTTGAAGCATCTTGATCATCAGCGGCACTGGCTGTGTATACTGTTAATATCAATACAGCTTGGCTCAGTAGCCTAACAGGTGGCTGCTTCAAGTATATGTAACTTTGAATGGGATTGTCATTGAAAGTGATGGACTAAAAAATCTCCAAAAACAGTAATCTTGGCAAGGCCAGAATTTTAAGTGTATTTTTTTTTAGTTGTGGGAATGATTTGCTACAGACTCATTGTTGATTGTTTTCCTAAGGCCACGAGAAATAGAAGTAAAAAATGTTTCTCATCCTCGCGCGCCTCAATTAAGACCTGCTGCGTTAACATTTTTTCTGCTCATGAGGAAATAAAATAAAAAAACGCAAAAATACACAAAGATAGTGCATAAGAGTGTTGTATAAAACAGAACTGTAAACACAATAACTGACACTAACATTCCATTCAGAACCGTACACATATGTCACTGTTATATTATGCTGTCAAAACTGTGCATTGCTGCACTAAAAGTCAAACCACAGAACTGTTGCTATACAAAAAGCAGCACTGCTGTGCATTTGTCTCTGCATGCATTCCTATGTTGTCCTTATGTTTTTTTGCGCTTTCTTGTTGGTTGAAGAATAAAAAAAACAAGTCATCGTTGATGACCCAGTCCCCGCTTGCTAATGGGTACTTTGATTACAGGTTCTGTGATAAAAATACTTTGATACAGATGGCACTCAATGGCCAAGAATGAGTTCCATGGTGATGAAAAACATAAAACCAATGTAGGCCACTATCCTAAAGGTCATTAAATGAGTCAACTAGGAATTAGTTGACAGGATGTTGCAAGACATTTTTTTCATTCTATCCTAACACTAATAGATAACCGGTACCATATTTCATAAAGTTTAATGTAGTATTTACAACACTATGAGATCAACATCTGTATCAAGTTTCATCAAATTTGACGTTGTATTTGTGGATATATCACTCTAATTAGGAAAGTTCATTACATATGCAATTACAAATTAATTAAAATGACACTGATAAATGTCTTTTTCACTGTTAAAGCAATGTGAGCTTAACATCTGTACAAAGTTTCATGAAATTTGATGCAGTTTTCTGACATATCAACCTAATTATGAAACTTCAATAATTGACATGATACTGCTACATGACGTGAAACAACTGACCAGCATGTATGAAAATAGGTCAATGTCCTTGTACCAACTTTGAATGATACTGGTGGAAATACCGGTATGTCTGAGTTATGGCTCAGTACATGAGAAAATCGTAACAAATTTGCCGCCACGCAGCGATATTTGATCTTACTGTTTAAAAAATCAACACGTATATGTATTACATAAGTCAATGTCCAGGTACAAACTTTGAATAAAATCAGTTGCGACTTGCTAGAGTTATGGCTCTCGACATGAAAAAAACCATAACAAAATTGCTACCATGTGGCCATATCAGACCATATCGAGAAACAAATCAATGTACTTATGTATACTATAAGTCAATGTCCTTGTACCAACTTTGAATAAATTTGCTTGATACATGTCTGAGTTATTGTTCAGGACATGGAAAGTCGTAAAAAAATGGCCACAAGGCGGCCATATTGGATCATATCACAAAACAATTCAATGTGCATAAGTATAACATAGGTCAATGTCCTTGTACCAACTTTGAATAAAATCAGTTGAGATATGCCTGAATTATGGCTTTGTACACGAAAAAATCATAACAAAATGGCCGCCTGGCGGCCATATTGGATCATATCACAAAACAAATCCACATGCATATATATGACATTGGTCAATGTCCTTGTACCAACTTTGAATAAAATCTGTTGAAACATGTCTGAGTTATGGCATATTGGATCGTATCACAAAACAAATCGACATGCATATATATGACATAGGTCAATGTCCTTGTACCAAGTTTGAATAAAATCGGTTGAGATATGCCTGAATTATGGCTTTGTACACGAAAAAATCATAACAAAATGGCCGCCTGGCGGCCATATTGGATCATATCACAAAACAAATCCACATGCATATATATGACATTGGTCAATGTCCTTGTACCAACTTTGAATAAAATCTGTTGAAACATGTCTGAGTTATGGCGCTGTACATGAAAAATCGTAATAAAATGGCCGCCTGGTGGCCATATTGGATCGTATCACAAAACAAATCCACATGCATATATATGACATTGGTCAATGTCCTTGTACCAACTTTGAATAAAATCGGTTGAAACATGCCTGAGTTATGGCTCTGTACATGAAAAAATCGTAATAAAATGGCCGCCTGGCGGCCATATTGGATCATATCACAAAACAAATTGACATGCACATCTATGACATTGGTCAATGTCCTTGTACCAACTTTGAATAAAATCGGTTGAAACATGTCTGAGTTATGGCTCCGTACATGAAAATATTGTAATAAAATGGCCGCCTGGCGGCCATATTGGATCGTATCGCAAAATAAATCGATGTGCATCTGTAGGTCATAGTGCTATGCCTTTGTGCCAAGTTTGAACAAAATTGGTTTGGCAGTGTCTGAGAAACTGTTGATGACGGACGGACGGACGGACGGACGGACGGACACACGACGGGACCCAATCTATAAGTCCCCGCCGGACTTCGTCCGCGGGGACTAAAAATTGAGAAGAAAAACCCCCCGTCACCGCATCATTTTTGCAATATGTCTAGGATGAGAAACAAACTTTTCATTTTTCTTGGCCTAATTGAATACTGTATTTTTAGAAATTAGCATGTTTTTCAATATAAGCTGATTCTATTAGCAAAACCAAACCTAAAGTATTTATGCACTACATGTGAATGTCAGTTATAAACCCACACAGAGTTCTATATAGATATTAAGTTGGCATTCCATCAGACAAAGCAAACATGCATAAATATTAATTGTCGAAAAAATGTTTTCCTGTCAAAACTTGAAAATTAAAAACAAGTACAAACCACATTTCCAAAAATGGGACAAGCGTCTACTGATTAGATAACTTTTTAGACAGAAAACGAGGAAAATTTCTGAAAAGTGCATGCAAATTTCATCACACTTCAAACATACCGGTACAAGAGGAACCTGCATAGCAAATTTGAAAATGATCACACATTGTGATTTTTGAGAAGTAAATTTTGTTGTTCAAAGTTGGCAAAATTTTGCCTGAGTAATATATAACTATCTGTGATAAATTTACCATAATTTGAAAGATATGATAATATCCCAACAATGACAAAAGCTAAGTGTTTCAAAATGACTGATGTTCTCAACCATGTTCCTTCAAATTCTTGGCGTTTCTGCAATTGACAGATTGCCTTTATCATGATAAAAAGTGATCAGATTACTATAGGCAACACTGGTAAAATGTGAACATTATAAAAGGCATGGTATCATAAAAGGCATGATAAAAATACGAGAAGTACATAAACACAAGGGGACAAATCCTGTCAGTACAGAGAAGTTCATAAAAGAGGCACAAGTACAAAAGAGAAAATCCAAATCAGTCTCAACAAAACATTGAATTCTTTGATTTTATGCTATTGCTGCTTTTATATAATGATATTATCTTTATTAATTGCAGTTCCAGTCAGTTTGTGTTTACTTGGTCACGCTACCAGTTTTTAGGAGTTTCTTTGTTTGGCATTTATGTACCATCTCTTTCAATTTTCACATGTGACAAGTGTATGACATTTTAACTTTGTCTATTCTTGTCTCATAGTTGTTACCCTGATGAAAGCAATCTGTAAATTGTAGAAATGTTGGTACAACAAAGATCACTGCAGATTAAAGGAACCAGTTGATGCAAAACACGTAGAGTACAGTAGAATATCTGGTGGAATTTCCCTCCGAGCTGATAACTTCTTCGGTTATACTTATAGTTGTTGAACTAAGTCTATTTCTTGGAACATATGACATTCCATGAAACAAAACTCATCAAATTTGAAAGCTACTGAATTTCAAAAGAGAATTTCAGAAAAGACGATGCTAAATAGGTCAAAATTTGCCTGATTTACACAAACAAGTAAATGTCATCACAATTTGATTCAATCTGGATGGGTTATCTTAAAGGGATCTACAAATCAAATATGAGCCATCCTGGCCAACAGTTTTTGATTTGAAGACACCATTGTACAGTAGCAGGTAGATTGTGGGAGATGCAACAATATTTATCGGGAAAGCTCTGAGTCGTTGACAAAAGAGCTAAAAAACCTAGACTTGAGTGAAGTAGCAGTGTGGTGTCAATAGAACTAGAATATAATGACAGATTAAGGTCACTTGACAGCTTGTTATCTACAGGTGACAGTCTCTGGTTTCAAGTCACGAATACAATTCATTAACTCATATTCACAGTAATTGCTATTTCAGACGCATTTATAATGGCCATGATTGTAGACAATTCAATGTAAATCCACAAATGATGGTATGCATTTCCATGTAACCATGATCACGGGGGAGTAATCATTTTTTCACAAGCTGGACTGATTATCTCTTTTTATAAAATGCCTCAAGTTCTATAAAGAAGTGAATCCATCTGTAGGGACTTTTTACTTACTATTTCATAAAGGAAAGTGAAATATATCTTACATTATGGCAACAAGATCTCTTGAGACTGAAGCAGACAAATATATTTTGCTCTTGGACATAAAAATTAATGTGCTTGTGGTTGGCGTTACTTTTTAATTAAGAAAATGGCTTGCATATGAAAAATATATATATAATATCTTTCTGTGATGATTGAAATGTAAAAAGGTTTTACAGCACTCGAAGCGAAGGTACAATGTAGTAGGAGTAGGTGCCCTGAAAATGAAAGACTGAAACTCTTCCTCGAACATTTCCCCGATGAAACTTTCAACCATACTCTAACCAAATCAAAACTAAAAATCAGGGGTCACTGCACAAAGTTTGGTACTAGCGATACAAATTACGTGTACCTGACACTCACTGATATTTGGAAATCAAAAATGGCCGCCATCCCTGTGTTAACTCTATGGGGAAAAGTTAAACTTTCAATTTCAGAAAAACTGAGATGGTAAAAATTGTTCTTATTCTAAAAGCTTTAAAATGAGCCCCAACAAGAGATAGCGCACAAATTGAATTTTAGTAATTTGAAAGACCGAATGTGTCCCCAAGGTGTGTTCTACCCTAAGATAGTATGTGCCTCGAAAGTAAAAGACTTAAAACTTTTGCTCAAACTTACTTTCCTGAATGAATCTTTCAACCATTCTCTCGCAAAAGCAGTTATAAACTTGTTGTGTGTTTTGTTTTTTTTTGGGGGGGGGGCACTGTGCAGTTTGGAACTAGCAAAACAAATTGCCCAAATTTTGTGCAATTTTTGAAATTCAAAATGGCCACCATTCCTGTGTTAACTCTATGGAGGAAGAATTAAATTTTGGATTTTCGAAGAAAATTCGCAAAACTTTTTCTTTCACCAAGAGCTTTAAAACGAGCCCCCACAAGTGGTAGACCTGACCAGAAAAGAATTGTAGAAATTTGAAAGTCCAACTATCTGTCCCCGAGGCGTGTTAAGTTACTGAACAAAAGCACCTGTGAGGAAACATGCATATACTGAGATGGTAGGTAATCTGATCATTCAGAAGACTAACTGTAGTCCAGCTCCATAATGAAACGTCAGACTTGACTGTTTTACTCTATACTAGTATTTATGATCAGAACTTTTTTATTTTCATTTCCTCTTTAAAACATCGGTAACCTTCAAGCTCACAGTCGATTACACGATTACAATGCTAAACATTCAGTATTTTGTCTGCGTAAATAAAAAATTTAATCTGTGGCAATGTACGGCAAGTCAATTTCTTAAATGAATTGCTTGGGTTCATTCATTCACACGGATAACTTGTCGCTGAAATATAACACAGTACCGCTGTATTCTATTTTCAACAGAAGACTTTGAATCACTAGCTAGGCCATCAAAACATTCTAAAACGCCTAAAAATGTCCATACATTTTTATCCAAATGTGAGCTTAATTCTTAGCCAGAGATGAATATAAGTAACAACAGACATAATACCAGGTCTTGTATGTGTTTGCAAATATATATACTGTTTTCAATAAAATGTAGGTTTTAGTTTTTGAAAGCCCTCATGCGTAAACTTGTATCATTTGTGACTGTTACCGCCAAAGTACGGGCTCATTTTTCAAAAATGACCCCAATGGCCAGATATACAGAAAACAGACTATATGTGTGTGGGTCTTGGATGAAGGCAGTGCCTGAGTTTCTTGTTAAAAGCTCTGCTACTCTTGTAAGTGACGATGGTGGTGATGACTGCTGTTTAACCCTTTGAGTACTTTAATTTTTTCCAACCAAAATTTTAGTGCAACATTTTACCAATATTTATGAATTTTTCTGTAAATTTTGTGATAATTTTGGACCAAATAGCCATCACATTTCATTGGCTACAGTTTCTTATCAAAATTTTGGCAAAAATCTGAAAAAAATTGACCGGGATACATTTAATACATACAGGCAGCAAAAATTGTCTTCGACGCCAAAAGGGTTAAGTACGTGGGAAAAAAGCCACTGTAGTATGATATTACATAACAGTTATAAATATCGTCTTTCTCAATACTAATATATATACATTGTACTAGCAACAATTTCTAAATTTTTTAGAATGCGTCTCGGGAGACAGATAACCTGACTCTCAAATTTCTACTATATTTTTCTGGTCTACTGCTGGTAGGGGCTCATTTCTTGGAGTACGAACAATTTTCAACATCTCAGATTTTTTTGAAAATCCAAAATATTACTTTTCCCAAACTTTAACACAGGTATCGCGGCAAGACTGAATTTCAATGCTCTTGGTAAATTTCTTTCTCTTGTATCAAACTTGGAAATGTGACCTCTGATTTTCATTTCTTTATTTTGAAATAGAATGCTTATGAATTTCATTGGGGAAAGTTTGAGCAAAAAGTTTGTTTGACTGACTACCAAGTTTGCCCTTTTATAGAGTAACTGGCCACCAGATGGTTCAGAATGTTTGGCACAGGTGCTAAAGGAGAATCACAAACACTTACACTGTTTAGACTATTGATAAGATCTGCTGTTAAGACTTGCTATCATCTCATAGACCCTAGACAAACGTTTTCTCTACAGTCTATGCTTATCATCCATACTCCCTCGGTTATGTTCAGCACAGAAGACAACCTTGGTGATAAGGGCTGCCAGAAACACTGATGTACCGTAAACTAAATCTATAGTCAAGTGCAACGTGTATGGAACGAAGAGGAGGAGTCATGATCATGGGGTACACACTGCCCGCATGGAGGTACTCTCTTGTACTCCATACTACCCGGGGCAACTGGCCATATACGGGCGCAGGAGAGCCAGAGCTAGCTGCAGCTGTAACTGTTTTCCCTCACCATATGAGCTATGCTATGAACAAAAATAACAAAAAGGTAATTCTGTACACAGTCCTATAACGAACAAGCTCAATTGCAGCTCTCGACATATCGTTGCTATATTGTCTGAGGGAACCTCAAACCGTAGCATGTCGATGTCATGAGTCTGATGTCACCAACCGTAAATAAATCAGGGGGTGCCGACAGTACAGTCGGATCGATCGATCGTCCGTTCAGTTGTTTCCAACATATCAATACGCACAGAAAACCATTACCTTGACCTTTGTTGTGTACATGATAAGCGAACGTTGAGAGGCAACATCCTTACAAACACTGACGACATTTGACAACAGTGGCGAGTCTATTATATCTGAAACAGAAGTGAGTGCCCACCCATATCTGAACAACAACGGTTGTACATGCATTGTAAACAAGCCCCATTCTCATTCTACCATCTGCGATCACTACGGCGCAGTATATAGTCCAGAATACATGCCTGTACGATTGAGTAAACGCAAGAAACAACACAAAACCTACCTCTGAAATGAGGAACGTCAGAAGAGGGAGGAGTATACTTGATAAGTAACTCATATTGGCGGAAAAATCTTCGCGATCGCCGTTTTTGAGAGCGTACGATATGCAACAGGGCGGTTTGACCTTACAATGACCCCCAGCGATGAATCGCTTATATATGACGTACAGAAAGTATGACGTCATGAAATTCCGAACACATACGAGCTGTTTCGGAAATGTCCGTGGGGGCATGCTTTCACTCAGTATGCTCCTCGAAAGTGAACGACTTCAAACTTTTGCTCAAACTTTTCCCAAGGAATCTTTCAACCATTTTCTTCTAAAATCAAGAATAAATATTAGGAGTTTATTTTGGTACTAGAGAAAAATATTGCCCAAGATTCAGAAGATTTATCGATATTTAAAATTCAAAATGGCCGCAATCCCTGTGGATGAAAATAAAATTTATGATTTAAAAAAAAGCTAAGACGTAAAAGTTTTTCTTTCTCAAAAAAGCTTCAAAATGAGCCCCACAAGAGGAAGATCAGAAGAGAGTTTGAGAAGTTTGAGAGTCCAAATATCTGTCCCCGAGGCGCGTTCTTCTACCTTACGATAGTAGGCGCCTTGAAAAGATGTTAACTTTTGACCAAACTTTCGCCAATAAAACTTTAAACCTTACCTCTTCAAAATCAAGAATAAAAATGAGGGGGTCACCGGGCTTTTTTTTCACGGAGAAACAAAGTACCCTTTGTTACCGGACGCTTGAAATTCTAAGCGGCTGCTATCCCTGTGCGTGTGCGACTTTCTCGATTACAAACAATGTATTTCATGCATGATCTAGATGCATCAAGTAAACATAGCTGCACCATTTACATTTTATGATATTCATTGTTCAGAAACATGTTTTAACTTTCATCAATCGCCAATGTACCCTAGATACAGTGTTTACATCGGTCGTAGGGGTCCCTGGCAACCTTTGAGCAGAGTTCCGACGACTGCCTCCCTTTAACTTTATGAGGAAAAATAAAAGTTTCGATTTTCACGAAAATAAGTTGATGATTACTTCATGGCTTCGAGATGTACCCCACAAGTAGTAGACCAAATTTATAGCTTAAAATATATCTCTGGGCACTTCTGTCGGTAATATACAGGATAAAAACAATGAAAAAACAATCTATAGATATAGCTACTATCCCACTATTTACCCACAAATAAGAGACCTAAAAGGAGCAAAGCATGGGCTCATTAAGGTAGAATGTAACTCTGGGACAGATAGGCGGACTTTCCAATTTTAACAATTCTTTGCTGATCTGCCACTTGTGGGGGCTCATTTAAAGCTCTTGGAATAAGGAAAAAATTCACCGTCCTAGTTTTTCGAAAATTTTATTTTTCTCCACAGAGTTAACACATAGATGGCGGTCATCTTGAATTTCAAATATCGGTTATTGTCTTGTAATTTGTTTCTCTAGTACCAAACTTAGTACGGTGACCCCTGGTTTTTATTCTTGATTAGGAGAGAGTATGATTGAAAGTTTAATTGAGAAAGGTTTGAGCAAAGGTTATCTTTCACTTTCGAGGCGTGTACTACCTTAACACTGAATTTGATGGCTGGTATCAGTCTAATTACCTACCGACATGTAAGTTTTGTCCCCAAAATAATTCCCCACCTAGGCCGAAGAAACTGACCAGTCCCTTATTACATGTACGGGTCCAATATTGTACCGCTTGGCATGTTTCTAATGAAAGGCGTTGTGAAAGTAATGTTTACTTATATTCTTGATAAAATTTACTAATTTTTCTGTCTTAATTTACTTGTCTTGTTGATAGAAATGCTTTGAGCAAAGCTGACGTCATCGTTGACCAAGGCTTTTTTGAAAAGGATTAATGTATTCCAACAAAATGGCATAAAGCAAATCCACATACCTGGAAATGTGTCGAGCAAAAGAACAAAATAACAAATCAATTTGTGTGAAAATATGTCATTTAATTATGAAGAAGAGAAAGAAAAATATCAATAAAATCATATTATCATATGAATGCGTTGAAGATGCATCTTTCTCCTTCCAGTCTTGCAAGGCTCGAAAAGTTCATGATAAAATCATCAGTTTTGTTCATCATCTTATAAGTGAAATATAATGTGTTCCTCCATATGAAGAAAAAAGCATCTGAGTTGCATAACATAGGATTGGGAGGGTTACTTTGTTCCCACCCAGCGTAGCTTAATTTCTTATTCCAAAGATTGTATTTTACAAAGGAAGTGATGCAGTGTATAATGTCTGATGTTGCATTATTATCCTGTTCAATTCCACTTTCCAGCGATTGCTATTCCTTTGATATGTATTGTTATAAATATTAATGTCTCTGAAAAAGAAAGAAATGCATTTCTGCCAGATATATTGTACAAATTTACACTCAAATACTAGTAACATGTGTTCCACAAATGTGGCATTTCCCATCACTTAAATTAGAAGTTTTGGCCATGCTTCTTGTAATTAGGCCTCTGTAAAATATCATTCAATTTAAATCATCTACTGAATTGCTTACAACCTGTTGAATTAAGACGACTGAATGAAGAAGCTTTATAATTGTTAGAGGGAGTAAGATTGTCAGCCCATCTTTGAACAATTTGACCTTTGACTTCATCATGCCATTTCTTATCAACTTATTGCCAATAAAGAGACCATACTATAGCTCTTTAAGTCTAGAACTTTCTTCACTTTGAATGCTTTAACTGATTACAAGTTTCCAGGAATCTGGCATTGAATTGAGGAGGGCTTCATATTGTCTGAATTTTCTCTTACATATGTCTATTCGTACCGTCTCTAGGTTTTTGAAATCTTCATTTCCCGCCATTGTTCAAGCCAGTCATTTCTGTTATCGTCCCAGATATCTTTGAGCCAAAAGATCTGAATCTTTAACCATTTTTCACCGAAGAGGACATCTCTTTCATTCTTTATGTTATCATTGTACTACAGAACTCCACAAGGAAGATTGTGTTCCGATGTTCGTAAAGTCACTCTTGTGAGTCCCAGTGACTTCAAGTTATGCAACATCTCCCTGTACACCATTGGGATAGTGGTAATCACTATCCAGTTTATTGTCTAAATTTGTGATAAATTACGTTGATAAGCTGGCCCATTTGGGGGGTCTCCGCATTAGGATTTTGCTCAAATAATTTTTTCATACTTGTTGAACATTCTCAACGACTGTGTAATGCTTTCTACTTTCATCGAGTATAAAGTTGTATCATTTGCATAACTATTAATTTCTTCTTGTTTGTCTGGCAGAGTGAAACCTGCAATGCTATCGTCCTTTTCGAATATTTTCATTGACTTTCAAGTTGTTTTGGTGTGTAGTACGTAAGCGCCCTCAACCGACGGACGTCCATGTAAAATGGTGGAAGGGCGGAGGAGGGGAATCTCTCTCTCTCTCTCTCTCTCTCTCTCTCTCTCTCTCTCTCTCTCTCTCTCTCTCTCTCTGTTTTCTTTATGTAATGCCGTAGTTGTAGGGAAGACTTGAGAGCAAAATTTTAACGTAACGCCCGCTAGACACATTAGGGAGCCGTCATTATTTACGGCCTGGGGTCGGAGGAATATGAGGGGGTCACTCAAAAAATTGAAAAAACTTAAAGGGGTGTTGCTCAAAATGTGGAGAGGAAGAAGGGGGTTACAAACTGAAACACCTCTCAAATTGCACCATCGCACACATCAATTTCTCAAAATTTTCAACGCGAGAGGGGGACACCCCCTCTCGTGCTCTCCCCTTTGGGTGTCATAACAGTTTTACCAGTAACAAAAAAATTAAACCCACCTCTCAGATTGCACCAGAGTGCACTATTGCACTATTGTCCCCACCCCGACACTTTCCCCCTCAGCCTCTCGCGTGTTGTCCCTAATGTACTTTCAAATTCTGCCCAGTCAGACATCGTAGTGAAAACACTGTCATGATACTCATCCAAATTAAGCAATACTATATGGTTGGTGTAAGCTTTTATATCTGTATTTGCTGTCACTTTGAATTTCATTTTGTTGGCTTCACCTTTTTCAACCGTCGTGAGATAGCCGATGATAATCTAAACGGGTACATCAGGATTTGAAAGGTCTTTACTATTGCTGTATTTATGCCAATTTTACAAACAAGAGTATTGGTATTTAACATTTCTAAGTAGAGGGAACAGCCAAAATTTCTGAGTTAGAGAGGGGGGCTACTCAAATTCATCATCGTTGGCAGGAGGTTCCCAAGATATGTTTTTTGGCATCTATTTCTTGATCTGTCGCTTGAATAACGGCATGATGTCTACAATATATCTATCCAACAGACTTGCCAAGGCAGGATGTTAATGACAAAGATAATTCTTGTAGTGAAGTGACTTCAGAAATCGAAAACGTGCGGAAAATCACTGATATACGGATATTTTTGTACACGGAAGTAAGACTTTGACCAGATAGACATTTTGAAAAATTGAGTGATCCCATCTGTTTAAACATTATAAGTTTTGCAGTTTTGTAATTTCAGAAGACACCCCCTGGATTTTGCCGCCCTAAGGCATAATAACTGAAAGTTCTCCTACGTTATCTAGTGTACACTTTTACACATTTGCATCTCTCGTCACCGCAAAATTTCAATCTGATTAAAATCAGACGTAGAGATGGCGACTTTTCTATCTTTGTTTATTCTTTGCTGTTCCCTTGAGCTTATTGTCGCCTCACTGATCCCAAACTCGATGACAATGCTTATCAATTGTCACGGACATCAGGATACAACTGTAGAACTTGACAATTGGGCAAGTCAACACCTATGCAAAAATTCATTATGAAGGGCGCCCTCTGGAAGAATTCTCTCTCTCTCTCTCTCTCTCTCTCTCTCTCTCTCTCTCTCTCTCTCTCTCTCTCTCTCTCTCTCCTCTCTCTCTCTCTCTCTCTCTCTCTCTCTCTCTCTCTCTGAAACGTTCATTCTGTCTTTTCCTCCACGTCCATATATCCCTCGACCACCCCACTGCACTTTTTCACAATTCATTTTGTTTTGCTATATCTTTTCGTAACGTTAATAAGTGTGCGTTAGTTATTAAAGTTTCCTTCACTTCTACTAATAGGGATGCAATACTTGACAGTTATATATCATCTTTTTTAATATTTCAGAGGAAAAATAAAACAAGTGTATTTCATAAAAATAAAACAAGTGTGTGTCATATGAGCTGGTTCTCGAAATAAAGTTTATTATTATAACAAAAATGAGCTGAGACGGTTATAGCTGTTAAACTGAAGCAAAGATATATAGAATAATGCATTACCTGTAACATATACAATCCCATTCTGAAGACCTTACTGCTGTCTTTGTATAAGCTATTTGTATAAGTCGCTTGGGGATCTACACTTTTAAGGTCTTCTTTGTATATCACTGTAATGGACAAGACTTTTGTACAAAAGGCCCAAACTGTGTTGCCCTCACAAGCTTTTATTATCGTATAAGTGTGAAGGTTGTAGGTATTTTATTTTTCAAGGAATCATGTTCCCAGTCGCGCTAAGTACAAATGTCATGCAGTCGATCATATATCCCAATGGGCTTGTTACCGACATCGTAGTACATGTACAATATGGTTGCATTGTTACCAGTGAATCAGCTCCCAGATATCCATGACATTTTCCTGCTATATAATTACAGCGTACATTCAACTTTCTCCTCGCCAAACAGTCACTGAATCAGAAGATAGTTATCACACAAGTGTTTTCAGATAGTCTGCCTATGCGAGCGTTATGTGCTGTATGTGCCTATGTGAGAGAAACCAGTGTATGCCGAAAAATTGTTTTAAAAAGGGTATAAAAAACTTATTTCTCGGTCAAACTTACGCACATTTTTCAGAATTGCTTTGAGAACAGATAAAGCTGATCATTCGAAATTATCAAAATTATTGAATACTTTCATCAATTTTAGTCAAATATATGCATTCATAAGGTCATGAGGGCGCCGTTCCGTGGTTAAATGATAGCACAAGGGTATGCCATGGCATGTATGCAGTATTGAAACATAATTGCTGACAAACGAATTCTAGTCTAGACTGGAATTCACTTGTCAACAATAACATTAGACATCGTATACACCGCACCTCGTGTTTGCATGACTCATACTTTGTATTTCGACAAACTTTGGAGAGAAGAGAATGTAAATGTCTTTGACGAGTTGAACAAAACATAATGAAAATGTCACAGCTATCGAGTCTTTAATATGACAAACGTATCCTGTAACTGTGATCACAACAACATCGGCGCCTTATCGCCACAGTGCTGCTGTCGTCATTGCCCTCTTTAGTCATTTTAATTATCATTGTCATCATGATAGCTGTCGTCATCGTCTCTGTGGTTGTCAAAACTCATTTCAACATCCCTATATAGATAGGTGATGATTAATTTCCTTCGATACTACAACCACAATCCGTTCAGCGTCTGATATAATTTCGTTCTGTGACACGTTTCCAGGAGTTTCACCGATTAGATTTTGGGAGGGTTGGTCAGCATGAGGACATGCGTTTTGTTTGCCCTCTAAGGTTTGACATATACCTTCCGACGTCTCTAGAGAATGTGTGCTCTTTGTTCGTGTCGTCGACACAATTCTTCGGTTTCACATTAATTGTCGGTTTTGAACAAGCGCGGCGCCCATAAGGATACATTTTAAGAACAATTTTCGCTCTACATTCCCCTCGCACTTTAACTACCCTCTCTTAGACGCTATGTCATGTCGTTGATTACTTTCATAAATTTTGCCCCCCTTTTCTTTATAATTTAAGGCAGTAGGCTAATATTTTAAATTCTAATCACGTCGATATCTGGACAAGATCTTTGTACCCTCATTGCCGTTAGTTTTCCCCTTTTTTGTTTTTAACCTTCCTTGCATAAAGTCACGCCGCATTTTTTGTACAGATCACACAGTTGGTTTCGTTTTGCTATAACTTCTCGTGACGTCAATAAGTGTATATTAATTAATTATGTTTCTTTTGTTCTTCTGATGAGCGTTGCAAAATCTGAAAGTTATATATATCATCTTTTATATATGTTTCATAGGAGGAAGTAAAACAAGTATATTTCATGTAAGGAATGACTTGTGACGGACATTTAGGTAAATAGAATCATGCATTGCCTTTAACGAATACAATCTTATTCTGAAGATGTTAACATTTTCTTTGTGTAAGCAATTTGTATAAGACGCTTGTGTAGCTACATTTTTAGGTCTTCGTTCTAATGGACACGACTTTGGTGCACATATCCCAAACTGTGTTGCCCTAATAAGCTTTTATTATCGCGTAAGTGTAACGGTTGGAGGTGTTTTATTTTTCCTGGAATCATTTTCTCAATCGCGCGATGTCTAAAATGTCATGCAGTCAATCACATATCCCAGTTGGCTTTTTCACCAAAATGATTGCACAATACGATTGTACTACTACCAGTGAAGTCGCCCGCTGGTGACCGTGAGAGTTTCCTGCTTGATTCAACTTTCTTCTCGCTAAACATCCACTGAGATTGAAGATAACATATATTTGTCACACAGGTGTTTTCAGATATAGGCTGCCTGTGTGAACGTCATGTGCTGCATGTGTCAATGTGGAAGAGACCATTCTATGCCGAAAAAAATGGTTTAAAAGGGTAAAAACTTATTTCTTTGACAAGCTTATGCACATTCTTGAGAATCAGTTTGAGAACGTATCAAACAAAAAAGATGATCTTTTCAAATCATCAAAATTATTGAATACTTTTATTAATTTTAGTCAAATATATGCATTCGTAAGTAATGAGGGCGCTGTTCTATGTGTAATCATAACACAATTACAAGGAGAATCCCCTGGCATGTATGCTGTATTTAAACATAGACAGAGGGCCGTTACACTCTCTATGATTTCAAGAAATAAAGATACCATGAGCAACCATATTCTATGATTCCATGCTACGTTAGTGCACTCCGGTTCTACTCAAGTTGTTACTTTGAAGGGCTGCGAGATATTTTCTTTCTTCATGTTACTTTTAGGTGAGTTCTTTGTCATATTTACATGTCAGAACGTAATGGTAGAGTGAGGGTTAAAATCAAGTTTATTTTTCTCAGTGACTGTACACGATCAAACTACTGAGAAATCGTATGAAATGCCAAGACATGCCACGTGTTCGACTTCTCAACGGAGACTATGAGTAATGGCTAATGTAATTGTTGACAAGCGAATTCTTGTCCGGACTGGAATTCACTAGTCAACAATAACATTAGACATCGTATACACTGCACCTCGTGTTTGCATGACTCATACTTTGTATTTCGACAATGTTTAGTTGAACAAAAAGTAATGAAAATGTAATTAAGTCACAGCTATCGCGTCTTTAATACGGCAAACGTTACTGTGATCACAATAATATGGGCACCATATTGCTACTGCTGTCGTCATTGCCCTCTTAATCATCTTAATTATCATTGTCATCATGATAGCTGTCGTCATCGTCTCTGTGGTTGTCAAAACACACTTCAACATCCCTATATATCGGTGATGATTAATTTCCTTCGATACCACATACACTGTCCGTTCAGCGTCTGATATAATGTTGTTCTATGACCTCTTTCTAGGAGGTATAGACGATTAGATTTTGGGAGGGGTGGTCAGCATGAGGACACGCATATTTGTTTTGCCTTCTGAGATTTGACATACACCTTCCGATGTCGCTGGAGAATGCGTGCCATTTGTTCATGTCGTCGACAAGTTTTTCCGGTTTCCACTGATCTGCGTATTTTTACAGGGGCGGCGTCAATAAGAACAATTTTCGCTCTGCATTACCCTCGCATTGTAACTACCCTCTCTGAGACACGATGGTATATCCCTTAACAGTTTCATAAATTTTGCCCTCCTTTTCCTTACAGTTTAAGGCCGTGATATTTTAAATTCTAATCACGTCGATATCTGGTCTAGATCTTTGTTCCTTCACTGTCTTTGGTTTTCCCCTTTTTTGTTTTAAGCCTTCCTTGCATAAATTATTACTGTCTCAGCCTAGCCGTTGGTGTAATCTTCGCAGCAACTGCTGACCCCGACGACGATCATAAACGCACTTTATCGTGTACCTTAGAATATTACAAACTTTTCACAACTCCGATTTATGAGAGTATATAACGTAACTCCTCGGCTTTTCTTAAGAAGCACCTTCGGCAAGGACGGTTAAACGCGCGTGGGCGCGCGAATCTTCATGTGGAAGTGTGAACCCTTTCGATATTCAATCGTCAATCTTGCTGATGCGTATCTGCTCAAAGAAAAGAGATCTGCAGGTTGGCATTGCGACAGCGACTAACCGTAGCCCGTTCCAATAAAAATGAAAGGTCAAAATCGCGGTCTTTTGATTGTGTCATACATTTTGTATTGTTTGAAAAGGCCAGTAACATTAATACTGGTCAGAACATTGGAACATGCGCAGTTAGTGGTTCACGAAATATGCCGTGGGCCCAAAATTCAGACAGAGAAATATCGAGAAAAAGATGACATAATTTTTAGTTCGAGAGGTCTAATTGCATACACAGGATCTCTGTCTTTGGCCGCAAAGTGCCATCTTCACAGCAGTATATATACCTATTTTCTATATTTCAATCTCAGACCAAAGATTGTCGATTTATAAATAGGCCTAAAAGTTAATAATCAAGATGATGAAATCATTAAAAATTTGAAAAGTAGCTCCATTTCGATTTTCTTTTTTTGAAGGTGCAAATTGGTTTATTGGTTGGCTGAAATGTGCCACGGATTGTTAAGTAAGAATCCTGATGAATATTGAAATTTGCTTAAAAACGTGAGTCGCTCAGAACATGTCGACAAAACGATGACACAGTATTTCTGATATCTAAAGGCAATGCGCAATTAATGAGCGAATGTCCGCTCTCTCGAACCGCAAACGTTAGCAATAAGCGTGGATTTATTCATCAAATTATGTATAGCTTTGATTTTTCCTCTCGCGGTTGATTTTGCAAAATGGGTCATGACACCGAAAAACACGGCGACTTTCTCCATTTACGTCTATGCGAGAATGAAAACAACTTGTAAATTGACTGCGATTCTGGTAAAGCCGTGCTGTGATAAAGTAATGTCAACGGTAGTACAGTAGATTTTCCTGCTTTAGGATCATATCATAGATTAGAAGACGTCCTTGAAAAGTATGCACAGATCTCGGCGTTTTTCATGAAGGTGAAATGTCACAGAAGGCCGTCTCTATAGCCTGTGCATGGGAAAATTGTTATATTCATCTAAATATTGCAGTATCAGGCCTCCTGGGTTTTCCTGATAAGGTACCGTATTGAACATATCTATTAAATAACTGAGCCAACATTCAAAATTGTCTCTCTCCAGCTTCAAATTCGAGATGCGATTCAAATCACTGTACACACTCCCATGTGCGATGTCATGATTGGAGGAAGAACGTACAAAGCAACTCAAAGCGTAGACTGAAATTTGAGTCTATCATCATTTCAGTAGAGCCGCATCGGATTTATCTATCCATCATCACACTATAGGCGGCTTGCTCATCGACGCATGACCGGAGGTCCTAGTAATGTAAACAGCAAAATGTCGGAATAATTCTGACCTGTAAAATACATCGCTTAGGTCAAAGTATGGGTAACCAAACTGATAAAGTAGTAGTAACGATAACAATAGGGATTCTTGCAACGTTATTCATAACGATGTGTATTTATTGTTTAATGATGTCATCTTTTTTCTTGAAGATCACATGATATTTGCATTACGTGTTTGCATTATATATATATATATATATATATATATATATATATATATATATATATATATATATATATATATTATATATATATATATATATATATATATATATATATATATATATATATATATATATATATATATATATATATATTATAATTTATACAACAGTGCCACACCACAACCATTTACAGATGAGAAAAGCAAATAAATCGCAAACGAACGTTGCAAAAAGACTTCATTTGTGGAAAATCACAAGAACTACTTTACGTCTTGTTGACGATAGATAAACGTGCTTCTTGAAAGTTCAACGAGGGTCGTCTAAAACGCCCGACACAAATGTGTTCACTGAATTGATAAAGATTCGTGATATACGCCGAATAAGGCCATTTTAGTAACATCCGCCCTACATTGTGGAACACACACCAGAGGTCTTTTTCTGTGAGTATAGCGAAACGCTGGGAGATCATATACAGCTGCGCTCCCCATAAAACTGCTTTCTCTTATTCTTGTAACGTTAATTCGATTGGACTATCACCAATGCCTTATACCTTACTAGGGGGCTTTCCGTCAATTAAAGTAATTCGCCCAGGGCATTATCCTGGAACCGTGGTGATGTCGTCGTGTATTATTTGTCAGTTTGAGGCAAGGCCCGTCTCAGACATCTGTGAGCTTTCTCGAATACATTTGACTCATTTTTTTACGACTTAAAACACGCAGTCAAGAGAGAACAAAAAGGCAATGAAACACAAAGAATGTACGCTGAACAAAATAATGAGAGTGACTTATCAGGGCTAGAGAGATACTCCGAAGAATATGATGATACAGTAATCAAGGTCATTTACATCAGCACAATAATTAAGGTAGAATGCGCCTCGGGGACAGATATTTGGACTCTCAAACTTCTACAATTCTTTTCTGATATAGCACTTGTGGGGGTTCATTTTAAAGCTGTTGGTGTAAGAAAGCTTTCCTCCGGCTTAGTTTTTTCGAAATTCTAAAATTTCATTTTTTTTTCAATAGAGTTAACACAGGGATGGCGGCCATTTTGAATTTTAAATATCAGTAAATCTTTGGTTATTTGTCTCTCTAGTACCAAGATTTGGACGGTGACCCCAGATTTTTATTCTTGATTTTGAAAGAGAATGGTTGAAAGATTCCTTAGGGAAATTTGAGCAAAAGTTTAAGTCTTTTACTTTCGAGGTGCATACTACCTTAAATGAAGAACCTTTTAAACCTTCTCAGGCACAGTAAGCTTACACTGCATATATTAGATGTGGAAGCAGAACTACGTCTTGGCAAGGAGCTCTTTTCTGCTCTTTTTTATGGTTCATAAAACTGTATGTATGTAAAGATATTGGCCAGCTTTATCGTTGAAAAGTGATTTTAATTCCAGACTTAAATTGGTTTTGAACGTATCGAAGACTGTGATTCTGAGCCAAATACTGTACTTTTCAAATTATTTGTAAAAACCAAAGACGGATAAAAATATCGACCAAGACACGTCACCGAATGGTATTATAGCTATGTCGCTTGGTGGGGACATCATGTGGTTAATTGGGAAGGGCGTTTCACTAACTTTGACAGAAGTACAAGAAGAATTTTGCCGGGCCGCCAACATGGCAATAATAATTGAACACTCTTTAGCGTTGATATGCTAATGTCATCTCCATGCGCAATCGCAGAATATGTCAAGTGAGATGGTTTTTTTTTTTTTTTTTATTTAAATGTATATTTATTTCGTCTTTCATAAGTCTTGACATTTCATAATGACAAATTACATTCTTTGAAAAATACTAAGTAGAATATCAATTTTTTGAGCTTGCGCTCTCAGATACAGCTCATTTCTTAACATCATTATTGAAGAAAAGGTTCTGTGAATATTACTGACATGATACTTATAAATAGACCATTTTGCCACCAAAATAATAAGATTTACAATTTTTTCAATTTTCTTTGTTTTCAAAGTTATTCCTCCTATAACAGTTTCAAACTTTAGAGTAACCTTACTTTCTACAATATCACTTACTATATTTTCTGTCATCTCCCAAATATTTCTGGCCACAATACAATCCCAAAATCTGTGTCTTAGTGTATCTACTTCACGACAATGCGTGCACAGTGGAGCTTCAATTTTTTTCCATTGAAATAATCTGAGATTTGTTGGTACTCGTCGTATGGTAAATTTCCAGTGAAAGCTATGTAACTTTGTCTCTGGTGTGACTTTTTTCGCTAATAAGTGAGATGTTATATTTGAATATGCTCAGCCATTTGCCTGTAAACTGAAGCAATGACTTTTGGTGTGATACAATTGAGCAGTAGTCTTTCACTTCCTAGAAGCAACAAACGCTCAGTAAAGCGCTGGTATAACTCGAGAACGAACGGGATCAATTATTGAAAAAGAAAAACTACAACTTAGAAGATGATACATTCTCGATGGTTTCGAGTTTCCAGAGATAATGGCACTTATGCTGTTTTTAGCGGTTACTAACGTGCTATCGGAGAGATTTTGCCCCCAGGAAACTCAAATCTTATTACCACTCGGCCTTCTTCCGTAAACATCGTTAGGAGGTCTATGGTGTTTTCAGAACACAAGACGACACAGGTGATGTGTATTCACATTCGTGGTGACGTCACCTGTTACTATGGCTTTGCACCTTCGGGGAAAAGACTTTCGACAGGATGCCATACAATGATGTGAGAGGTGCATGTGTGTTAACCTGACGACCTCTCCAATTTGTTTTTTCGTGTTCTGGTATAGATCTTATCATCGTAGGTACTTTTCCATGATATTGCTCATTTTTTTTCTGTTGCATTTATAAGTAATGTCTCGTCGCCGAGTTGGGGTGGGGGCGCTATGGGGTGTCAGGTATGTGCACGCTAGGGTTGACCATCAGACCAGAACAGACAGCAACAAGCACACAGATATGCTCTAAGTCGTCGTACTTCATCAGGTAGCACATATCAGTTACAAGGTCACGGTCATCGGTAGTCTCGGAGATGATCTCTCAATTGGCCTTCAAGATAGCTTTTTGTCGATCTCCGTCGAACCGTCGACAGTCTACAAGTGTATACACTTTTATAAGCTTACATATCTGTAGAATTATCATCATTATACACAATGGTCTTCTTATGGAAATTGCCGTCAGGCTTTCATTATCACACCATTTCTAGATTGTTCTCACCATTCACGTTTTCGATACACCACAGACAAATAGAGAAACAGACTAGCAACGGGTATTGTTCAAGGCGTGAAGCGGTTACGTAACCCATCAATGTTCGCCTCCCCTCCGGTAGTTTTCGTCTCTCTTTTCCGAAGAGTGCCGACCATGCATCCTTCGGTAATTTTCGGATTTTCGCCAATTGTTAAGCGAAAGTATGTTCGGCAAAGTTTGTGTTGTTGTTGTCGTGTGGTGCTGAGCGGAATTGACGTGCTGGCGAAAACGGGAGTGTTTTGAGCTTCAGGAAAGTGAGTTTTACCATTTTAAAAATTCCTCTCATATTTTTATGAATATATAATGAGTGTGTTTGAACCAAATTTGAAAGTCTTTTATCGATACTGTCTGGTTTTACTCAATGGTTAACGGTCAGTCATACCGTCTTTTACACGTTCGTCAAGAAAGGACATGTTTATGAAACTGCTGGCGTGTTATGTTTTGATTGGCGTGAAGCAGTGTTTCTGCCCTGAGAGCTCACAAAGTAACTATGGTTGCTACGCGACTGGCAGCACGATGCCATCTCGTCGTATTTTTCGCAAAATCTCGTGCAAATATCAACCACAAACAAAGTCTCCAAAAGTTTAACAACTTTGAAGCTCATTCAATGAAAAGGCCATAGTCTACCGAGACACCATAGAACAAAAGGCATGCCACGTTGCTAGTCTGTTTCTCTATTTGTCTGTGATAACACTTAATTGACGGTGTTACGTCAATCTGCTTTTCATAAGGTCATATCACAGGGGACTGTCTAAATGTCCGTCCCCAGGGGTGGGTAGGTGTTTCGTTGTATCGCTAATAAAGATATATTCTACCAACCTTTGGTGTTTCGGTCTTAACTTAGCACTGCCCTTGACAATCTTGCGTATACGTTTTTATCAACATGCTGCGTCTATTATCTGATGAGTTTGAGTGCCTAATTAGCCAAAGTAATCAAGGGTAAATTACTAATCTGTGGACGCTCTCACCAGATTATCACCGGATAAATTTGACAAAGTCAATAACGAACGCACCAGCAAGGTATAACTGAAGATACCTTGCTGGTGCGTTCGTTGTTGACTTTGTCAACATGTCCTACATTATTACGCAGACCGGAAGAAGTGAGATAGTTTCTTGTTTGATGAACTTGATGAAAGTGGCGATGTCCTGTATCCCTATCTAGCTCAATGTAAATTTAACATTTACACTCTGCACTCCCGTGTTCCCGAGGCTGTCATGTCATCCGTATCGTATCTCTGCTGAAGATCAGTAATATTGACCTCGTATAGCGACTCCGCCTACCAGTATGTAAACGAGATAAACAACATGCTGGGTAATAATGGAAAATATGAAAGTCCAGATATTGAGTGCTATTACCTGTTCTTCCGTCTTGGTCGCTACTCGTTGACGTAGATAGAATCATGCTTCCATGCTATCGATAACTTGATGAGATAATGTTATCTTTCTGCGATGTATCGGAAAGTCTCGTGTTACGTACAGTAGCTTCTTAACGGGCCTTGATGAATTGCGGAAAATGGCCCGAAATACGTCATGGAATAAAATGATAATCTTCAAATGAAATTTCTTGTGGTTCTCGTTTACATTGATATTTTCAATTTCTACACTGCGCTTGATATTATCTGGTCTAGTATTTTAAATTAATTCATATCCAGATTGATATGAAGACGTATTCATTCACCAACGCGTCCCATGATATCGTGTGTGATAGGAATTATAAAATCACCATAGTCGTGCTCCAAACGAGTCGATAGAGTATATCCCCACCAAGAAAAAACGCCCGGAGCGAAGGTCTTCTCTTACCACTGAGAAACGAGCTAGAGACGTGATGGGGACACGTGACTCCATCTTAGTTACAAGAGCACTGAACAGCTCTAGTCCAAGGGGCAAGCACCTGCATACGGCGTAGATTTTTACCTTCTTTGATAGAGTCATCTCTCATTGGCGAACAGCACGTCTTTTTCTTGTAACTGCTGTAAAATATACCGCCCTGCACAACTGCATTATATTGTCTACTCATCCATCCATCCATCAATCCATCCAATACAGATACAGATACTAATTTATGCTCGTACATACATGCATATGTTGGTATATGCGATTTTATAAGTAAATAACAAATTAATAACAAATTAATTTAATAAATGGACGAATTAATAAATATCTATCTATCTATCTATCTATCTATCTATCTATCTATCTATCTATCTATCTATCTGTGCTTGATGAATGAATGCAAGCAGATACACATGCATACATACACACATACATACATACATACATACATACATACATACATACATACATACATACATACATACATACATACATACATACATACACAGGTTTGAGGAATAACTCATTGGTAATGAATTTTAAGTTGATGGTTGCGTAAATGTCTGCAAAACAAGCTTTAGATTTGATATTTGGCCTAATATTACTTGACTGTACATCGATTTTTTCCACTTGAAAAAGAACGCTGTCTGAGATCCGCAGCAATTGCTTCTTCTTAGTCGTCAACACCTTATAACCCCCTTCCCAATCATTTCTATACGCAAGATTTGAAAGATTATACAAGTACTTCTCCGAGTCCAGAAGCACAGCTCTGGTAGAACTTCAGCGTATCGTAACAATGATGACAGGATGAGGATCTTCACCAGGTCGCCCACGCGTTGTCATGGCATCATGATTTCAAGTACTCTGTCCCGTATTCTCAAGGCTTCTTTCTGATAGCACTAAAACGAAAAATACAAATATACATTGCTAGCTAGAGCCGCTTCCGTCTTCAAGGCCTTCGGGTGAGTTTCATAATGGACAATCGTGACTACCAACTACTACCAGAATGACAAGCAGTCGCCATTACACAATTTAGTGCGATATATCCCAATCTGCCTTGTTTCCTTCACAGGTACTTCAATTTTCAAGTTAACAAAAAGTCACAGGCTTTTCACAAAAGAAATCACAAATATAGTAACCAAGATCTGAACTATTTTTTACTTTGCTGTAGTCGGTACAATTTTCAATATTGTCCAGAGACCACTCCTGTCATGATAACATACCAATCTAACCGATCTCGACTCCTTGTCCTTCGTCGCGAATGTTCTCTCATAGTCCTTTAAACTTCACTTTGAGGCAGTACATGCCGCGAAAGTGAAAAGACTTAAACTTTTGCTCAAATTTTCCTCGATGAAACTGTCAACCATGCTCTCACCAAATCAAGAATGAAAATAAGGGTCGCCGTTCAAATTTTGACAATAGAGAAAAAGATAACCTAACATTCACCGATATTTTGAATTCAAAATGGCTGCCATCCCTGTCTTAACTCCATATGGAGAAATATGAATATTTCGATTTTTCAAAAAAATAAGTCAATAAAAATGTTTCTCACTCCAATGGCTACAAAATGAACCCCCACAAATGGTATATCGGAAAAGAACTGTAAAAGTTTGATAGTCCGAATATCTGTCCCAGAGGCGCGTTCTATAACCCATCATCTGTGTTTACAATGGGTGACAAATTCGTCCGAATTTCGGCAAATGATGTCTTTTATTTCCCGTTATCGCTTTTAATCATTTATTATATCAAAATGCGTCTTCGAAAGCGGGTATAGTGTTGCTTCTAAACAAATTGGTACTTCATCCATCCTGATTCCGCCATATTACTAGCAACAACACAAGGGGAAGACAAACCATTGCTATTCATTCTGAAGATATTGGCGCCAGTGTACAGATGATGAAACCAGTGCTGAGGGGATGATGTTAATAACAGATAGGTTGTCACGCAGTATATGCAGAGTAACATCAGTCACTTCTTCTCTTCCTTACCAAGATTATTCTGTATACATCTATACCTGTAAATATGATGTGATGTAATGTTATATGACATGACATGACATGATATGATAGGATAGGATAGGATAGGATAGGATAGGATAGGATAGGATAGGATAGGATAGGATAGGATAGGATAGGATAGGATAGGATAGGATAGGATAGGATAGGATATGATGTGATAAGACACTCGTGCGCATCGTGTATAATGAGAGGGACAGTAGCAGTAACTTTTGATTATTTTTTCACCATTTTTGTTTTTAATGTCAACTACAATATTTTATTCTTCTTCTCCCTAACACATGTTGAGAAACACAGTATGATACAGATTGTCGACTCAGCTTGTACATGTGTAGACTGTATTGTTATTGATGACAAATTGATGACAAACGAATTTTTAGTAGGAACTAGAATAGAAATATAAACATAATGCCGCACTTAAAACGTATACACGTTGTGTTGGCGAGCCGAATAGTTGCTGTTCAACATGCTTTGCGGGGTCGAACTAGAACTTGCAGTTGACACACAATACAATAAAACAGTGAAAAAATAACCAAAAATTACCGCTACTGTCCCTTTTACGTCGTAATATGTCTATGCCGAATATTTATTTATAGCACGCGATACCTGCATATACACATACATACATACATACATACATACATACATACATACATACATACATACATACATACATACATACATACATACATACATACATACATACATACATACATACATACATACATACATACATACATACATACATACATACATACATACATACATACATACATACATACATACATACATACATACATACATACATACATACATACATACATACATACATACATACATACATACATACATACATACATACATACACGTCTATCTCTGACGTCTGTTTCTTACTTTAATTTATTTCTTATGTAGGATTTCATTCATCTCGATTTTTATGGAGAAAAATGTGAGTTTTAAAAGGAAAGACACTGTTTAGAATCTGGAATCTCCGGCACAGGTAACTGCGCAACGCCTGTTGTGAACACCAACGTCGAAATTTAATGGATTCAACACGAACGTCAAAAAATCACAAGATGACGCGACTCAATATCGAAGACGCGGACAACAAAGGCAGTTCCTATTGCGTCATTATTAACATTTTGAATTCACTGCAGCGACGTACATCTCAACTCCCTGCTGTCCCGGATATTGGTTTTTTCTGTAACGCCGGAAGAGTAATTTCACAATGAAATTATGGTTTTTAGTATAAAGGTCATCAATGTCCTTGAGTCACAGGAGTCAGGGAAAAAAGACAATTTAACGGGCACATGAAAAATGTGTGATCGATGGAGACGATAGAGAAAGCATAAATACACAAAGAAAATGTACACGATACTAGGGCAATTGTAGGTATAACATTACAAGTGATTTCAATTACAAATAAAGTATCTTCAATCTTTACTTGGCAATTTTCGTGACCCCAATATGACCTTACATCCGGGTATTTTCATTGGTGTGACGTGAATCAGCGGATTCTATTGCGCAGTCTGTAAAAGTCAGCCACATTCAATGGATCAAGGGTGCACTGAAACGCCAATGTAACTTGCTGTCGGGCAGACATTCTGCGATGAAATTGACACTACGTACCCTCAAAATACTCAGAATCAAATTAAAGCTTACGTTGACGTCATGAAAACAACAAACTTTAAGTTTAATGTAAGTTTCACATTTTCAAATTATTTGATTACAATTTGACTAATTTGACAATCCTGGTCCAATGTAAACATGATCCTTGTATACTATTCCCTGCGAGGACTATTACAGTATATCAGGTGATATAGCACGAGGAACTTAGTAACATGGATGTTGTCGTTTTCTATGTTCTTATTTGCTGGTACAATTAAAGGAATCTAACTTCTTGTTGTTTCAATCATATTGATGTCGTTTAAACTTGGATGTACAAGGAAACACCATGCTGGAGGGCTATCGAGTACGGGACCCAACGCTCCACTCTTTCCTGTATTTATCAAAGGAATGCAAGCTGGTTCACCTTCTCACTCTCATTCCCTAAAGAATATATATAAATATATATATATAATATATATAATATATATATTCAATCCCACAATTGTAAAGTAACTCTTCTGTGCCCAATTTCAGAGATTGCCATAAAGCCATTATGGTGATAACCGGGAGGGCACATTGTATACATTTTGTAATAATATATATATATATATATATATATATATATATATATATATATATATATATATATATATATATATATATATATATATATATATATATATTTCATTCTTGTCAACGGCGTCTATAGGCTGCCAATCACGGATAAGTTGACTTGAATAAAACTGTATAAAAACAAGAAGACAAGAGAAAATTGATTAAAAAATCTATATACACAACACAGAATATACACTAAAATCAGCAGTTACATTATCAATGACAGTAAAGCTACTTCTTATAGATATCTTTGCCGGCATCTTCCATAGAGGTTAATGCACTTAGTGGTCGTTGGCTCCCTATTGGCGGAGCGTCGAGATCGAGAACAACATTTATCATGATGGCTAAAACACCACAGGTTGAAATCTTATTTCAGATACAATGAAATCTAATAATAGCAGGAAACGCTTCATTTGCATACCATGCATAAAGAAAGCATCTTGCTGAAAGTGCGTCCACAGATAAGCCACATACACGTCTCGATGAACATTGACAAATAACGTATGTTTAGATTTAATAAAGGATAATAGCGGTAGTTTATTAAGTTATTGAATGTGCTGCTTTATGAACGGACATGGCAATTCCGCGTGAGTTTCTAACGTGTGAATCATGGTATGGCCCACATGATTGTTTCAAGAGCTGTTTTATGATTGGATGAATTCTTTTATCTTTATTTCAGATCTATTATATGATTAAAGCCACGTCTTCAAGGTGTTCTTTAAAATCCCACGTTTCCACAAAAAACTCTAATACGACTAGAAGACATAGCGTTAGCGCAGACCAACACCCAGACACACCAAGCAATGGGAGAAGCTGTATCTTAGGCGATTATGTCTGTAAGTTTGTCTACCAAGAGATGAACTAAACGTAGTTTAAATTTGGCTGAAGCCTTTGTGAGTTAGTAACTGAGTAAGATTCCCGGTATCTCAACGCAATTCCAGGCTGAGTATCCCCCGGCACACGATGACACGTGACGAGACGCGAAAAGAGATAACGCAGTTCCTCAATCACTGTGGAGATGAGATGGAACCAAAGCAATCTGTCTCAGCCAAACACAAAAAAAGAACTTTTCTTTATTGCGTTAGGTTCAATTCCCTTCTTCATCTTATCGTTGCTAAGAAACACTCCAAGACGTTCCGCTGTTCGGTTTCACGAAAGATCCGATTCGCAAAATCGTTTAAAAACACCTACGATACCTGTATCTTCTTCGCCGTCCATCATAGAGTGACGACAAAACACAATACCATCTTGTGCGTTCTTTGTGTGGAAAGTACGTGATATTAGTCCCTCGCGTGAGGCGCCAAAAATGCTGCAGTGTACGTGACAAGAAGATGTTTATAGCATTCCTGAACGCCATACGTCATAGCCGTGTTGGTTGCTGTGCCAGGGACAATGGATACACTGCATCAATAGTATGCTGTATGGTACCTAAAAGCATAGACAGACGAGAAACCCTCAACTGTCTAAAAGCCAAGAAGTTGCAAATTTTACTTGTGAACTAAAACTAGTTTCGTAAAAATGGACTTCTTGAAAGATGTGTACACATAAATTTAATGACCATGGATGTGGACTGCATGTTCGAACTTCGAGCACGGTAAATAATAAACGGATGCCTCACTCACGATCAAACACGGCCGCCTCAAAGCAAATGTGCGAAACCCTGCGGCAATCGTGCCTGATACACGCTTCTCAGAAATAACAAAATGTCATCCATTGTAACACAAAGCATCGAATGCGCTCCACCTGAATGTCGTATCCTGTGTTTTATTTCTAATATGACCATTTTTCTTGGAAATGATGTGTTTTTTGGCCTCCATATTTCACTAGTATGCACGTTTTTCCAATGCAGTACGGACTATTCGTTTAATTGATAGAATTAAAAGAATCCCCGAAGAAAATACAAGATATTTTGAAGTCAACAAATTTTGAAGAGAGTCTGCTCATGCGCCTTACATGCTGATTTGGAAAATATATGGTGAGCGTAGAGGTAGTTTTATTTACAGCACCGGCACTCGGCATTGGCTTTTAAACTATGTCATCTACAGTGAATTTTTCAACAAAAAATATATGATTTTGCTTATTATTTATTTTATTTATTCATTTATTTAAACTTTATTTAAAGAGGGTAACCTGATTTACAAAATAATCGTCATTTACATCAGAGTCTTCACGAGTACATGTATACATCGTCAGATTATCTGATGCACATCACTCAAATGAATAGGAACAGATGGAAAAAAATATTGTTTCTTGAGCTGCGTGTGTTGAAATTGCTCACATCAGCTACATATATCGCGGAACTGGTCTAAATAATCAGGTGCAAGACCATTGACGATTTTAAATGTCGTTAGGCCACCAAAATAATCAATAAGAAAGTCAATGGCTAGCTAATTTAGAGGTAAAATGAGAACAGAGAAATCAATGCCTAGAATGACCCTAGCAGCCCTTTATGAAGCTTGTAAATTCTTTGAAGATCGGGCGTCGTAGTGCAGCACAAAAATAATCAAATACAGACAGAAAAATGGCGTTATAAACCATAGGAGGAACGTTCAGTGGAGTCAATACGCAGCTTTCGCAAGACTCTAATTCTCGCTGACAACTTGTTACACAAATTGTTAATATGAGTGTCCCAACTTAGTGTACTGTCAAAATCAATACCATCAACACCAAGAGAGTATGCGAGAAAACATTTGAAATGTCACAGTCATTAATACACACATTTAAAATAACGTTGGAATTCCTTAAACAATAAATCTTTGGACGTAAAGCGACAACTATACATTCAGTTTTAGTTGTGTTGATAGACACTGCATTATTAATGACCAAGAAGAAATGGGCATGACCTCATTTTGAATTTTCTTATCAACATCATCCGTATTAACCCCAGAAACACATACTGTTCGGTCATCAGCAAACATAATATTTAAGTTACCCATATTGAGACATAAGGGAAGGTTTATGAAAACAAAAAAGCCGGGCCTAAGATCGACTCCTGTGGAACACCACATGCAATTGGCTGTGAATTCACCCCAGATGACTTGTAAATTAACATCTATTTGCCAGATAAGAACGGAACAAAGTCAGTGATGAACTATCTAAAAACATCAAATCACTGCGGAAAACCCGGTCAACATTAAATTTGTAAAAGGTGACCCGGGAGCTTAATCAAAGCTGTATGAATGGAGTTTCCTAAAACCTGACTGAGAACCGATCAAAAGATTATCCATTTGAAGATAATTATAAAAACTATTGTAAACATGCCTTTCAAAAGAAAGAAAGAGCAGGTAAAATGGAAACTGGTGTATAGGTACAACCCTAGCACACTTGAAACAAGGAAAGGCGCCATTTACAATTGACAAGTTGATAATACTTACAGAATTAGCAAGGGTGGGTGCACCTATTTTAAGGAGCTTTGAGGAGACATTGTCAAAACCCGCTGTTTTACTAATATCTAATAAAGAAAGATGTTTCAAAACGAAACTAAAGGTAACTGGTGGAATTTGAAACAAGACTGGTGATGGACTCATTTGTGTGGCAACCCATGCTTCAATTTTGCCCAAGTCCGGCTCAATTTGAAGACTATGGCGAGACTTGTTGACAATACTAGTGAAGTACACATTGAAAGCATTTGCTATCGCTTTATGATTTGACAGAATTTCACCATTGTGTGTAATACATGGACTTTGAGAGAGTGAGTTACCTTGAGAAAGAAAATCATTAAACGTCCGCCACACGATTGAAGAATTTCTGGGATTTTCCATAAAGGTATTTCTATAGTGGCGACGTTTTTCTGTTGCAATATAGTATGAGTGGGTCTGCTCTATTTCTGTAGGTCCTGTACAAGAAACCAATCACTTGATAACTTTGAACGCGATGCCTTAGCCAGGTGATAGTGACTAATATGCATAAGATTTAAGATATGAGGTGAAAACCATGGTGGATGTCATAGATGTTTGACTCTCCTGGTACAGCATGGGTATATATCGCAAACAAAATTGAAAGTATTAATCAATTCGTTAAAAGCGACGTTAACATCAGTTAAATGGGCTGTACTGGGCCAAGATACAGAGTTTAAGCCCATGGCAAATCTTTCAGAAACAAAATTGTTGAAATTCCTACTTTTGACATAAATATGCTTGCCTGTCCCAACATGCTTGCCATGATAACGCCTAACAATACACACAGGATAAAGATAAGACAAACCAATTTTGGGGACACAAACATTTGAAACATTACAAGGATAATTGACATAAATATGATAGAAAGGTACATCAGAAGAAGGACGGGTCGGAGTGGTGACAAGCTGCCTAAATCCAAAGAACTCATACATTTACACAAGTAATGGTTTTCACCACTCTCAGAAAGAATACGAATATTGAAGTCACCGATTACCACTTCCCCGTATTTTCAAGATACACAGATTCAAGTATAGATTAAAACTCTCTATCAACCGCAGAGGTGGACTTTGGTGGTGTATAGACACCAACTATCAATACTGGACTAGCATTTTTCATCATATCTCCGACCTAATAGTGTCCACGGCTGTTGATTAGAGATTAAATCTGCGAGTGAAAAATATGCTAGAATTGATGTAGACCAGAAGACTGCCACTTCGTAATCAGAAAATGTATAATCAGAGTCTTGGTGCAGTTAGACATGAATTGTGAGTTTCTCCGTAGAAACATATTGTTCGGCCTACCATGATGGTAAATCCGACTAATGCGTTGTTTTACATCCGTCAACAATTTTAGGTGATTGGAAACGTTAAGAATGCATACGACATGATGATAATAAAGCATAAGTGAATTCGTCGATTTGTGAAGAATGCTCGGGTTCGATAGAATCGAAACACAAAGAAATACGTCACAACAAAAGGGCATACTGGTAAACTCGAAAAACCTAAAATGATTTCTACATGTCATGTGAAAGTTAACAAAATTGGTTTATAACTAGCAACTTTACAAAAAGTTTGACAGAGTTAAGGCGTTCATTGACAGGTGTTGCTATGATATTGGCTGTCGTTAAGAGTGAGAAATTCGATATGGGTTAAAAAGAATTCGAGAATCACACAGGTGATGATATGATGAATCGAAGTTCAATGAAAATTCACTTTTCATCTGGAATTGAAAACTTGATAGCATTGTAAGCTGCTCTAGATAGAAAATTAGTTTTCAACGTACATTTAGGTAGAATGCACCTCGAGGACAGATATTCGGATTCTCAATCTTGAACATTAAATATTTGGTCTACCACTCATGGAGGTTAATTTTGAAGGCTTATTTTTGTGAAAATCGAAACTGCTATCCCCCATAGCGTTAACTCAGGGATGGCGGCCATTTTCAATTTCAAGTGTGAGTAAATATTTGACAATTTGTTTCTTTGGTGTCATAATCCTCAAATGAGGGGGGGGGGGCATTTTCTTTTTTTATGCTAAAACCAGCGTGTTTTTCTTGTAAGTGTAAGATAACGAAAGGCTAATTCATTATACAGATGACGGCAGAAAAAAGGCGATGGTCCGAAAGAAAACGCCGAAGTCCGCCATCCAGACACCCACACGCCAAAGCAGTCACATGTTTACCAGCAAAAGACGCGACGATTAGATGAAGGGTGATCACATGCATTTTATGATTTTAAATCACGTATTTCAGCCTTTCTGTTTAGAGAAAGGTACTTTTGTCAAAATCCACGGGAAAAGTCAGCGAGAGGACGTCGGGATACAGAAACAGATTAGCGGGCTCTCAGACTTCAACGTTATCACCGTTATACAAAGATGTAACAGACTGCCAGATGTTATCCCTTCTGCTACGTGTAAGTGCTTGTGATCGTGAAAACACCTCCTATATACAATCTGTACAGTGGTTATTTAAATACAAATATCATCTCATCATTTGTGTCCCTACCGAGTAATGAAGGCTTATTTTTGTGAAAAACGAAACTGCTCCCCACCCAAAAGCTCATATCAATGGCCAATACTATGAACACCAGAACAATTATATATACTTGTTTGATTTCTCACATCCGTACCGCTATCGTACATCGTTCATAATTCTGAACCTGATTATTGACCTTTGTGCAGAATTGACGTCACAGTGAATGGCCCCTGTAACAAAAGTTTGAGCAAGAGTTTTAAGTCATTCAATTTGGAGGCGCTATCTTATTAAAGTGATTAAAGATCCAATACAGTAAATCTTTATACTCATACAGGTTTACATTCTCTTTGAAGGACAACTAACAAGTACGCACTCTTCGATTTTAAAGTCTCTGCTAGATGATACGTAGTCTGCAAGGGAATACGAAGTAAAGAAGAGTGTCCAGGTTACGTCCAGGCTAGGGCTTACCAACCAAACTATTGTACCTTTTCCGACAGCGTATCAGATATGAATTTGAGAATACTTCAAATCGTTGAAAGATAATGAAGATTAAATGACTGTGTATACGAGTATTTCAATTATGTCCCCGTATGTATGTCTTTGCGCTGATGTCCTGAGTCAGACATGTACTATGAGTTGTGTGTGTGTATGTGAGTGTGTGTGTGGCAGATATAGACAGACAGACATACAGACAGACAGACAAAAAGGGGGACTTCACATCCGTATCGTATCGTTTAATACACTGTCTTCTCGCCAAATAGCTGCGATCAAGATTATTATGATAGAAGCAATTGACCGCCGAACAACTGCTTGCTGTTCTTATACACAACGTGTAAAAAATGGTTATTCCTGCCGAGAAATACGACAGCAAATATTGCAACGTGAATTTCTTACTATTTTCCTCGCAATGGTTTTACATGTGTGTCTATTTTAACACGGTCACTGGACCATTTCTGACGATTTTTACAAACAAAGAATCAGCTCACACTCATCGTGGGAACACATTGCAAAGACGTTCAAAAAATGTTCCATGAAAGATTACCGCAATCCCCATTTCAAAGATGTAGGAAATACATAATGTGTTGTTCATCTTGAAAAATCCCGAACTGCAGCCTCTAAATATAACTTCCCGACAACTTGCCGACAACTTTACAAGCACACTCCGGTCATCACATGACGGTTGTAACCGTACATGTGCTGCCGAATCAAAAGACTTCAAATCAAAAGTAAAAAAGTATAGAAAAATATCAATATCCAAGCACTGTGAAACAGAGTAATTTTGATAAGGTCAATTTATTGTATATTATAAAAAATCTCCAGGCCACTCGGAACAGCGTAAGATTATGATCTCACCCGTTCGAATACTACACTCACACGGTAGGGTAAAAATGTGAACTCAGAACGTTATATACTGCTTCCGCCAAGCGAGTCCGCTTAGCTAAAGACGGTAAAATGACCATAATTATTATTGCTAATCTCTATAAATTTTGCCGAACATTCGTTAGTAGTTGTCGAATTTCTTGAGTTTGTCCGAAAACTATTTCAGTGAATGACGTAAGTTTCAAGACACCTGAGTGCGAACGCAATATCGGTATCGGGATAGCAAAATCAGTCACAGACAATCGAGGAAACATAGGAGTCTATTAATCTGCGAATTAAATGAATCCTAAGTTACTAGGAAAGTAAAAAGGTAATGTTGTGTCCTGGTTGGGAAAGAAAAGTTGATTAAGATTTCAAAAAAGTCAGATAATATTAGAGCAATTTAGTAAAAAACAAGCTCAGAAAAACGTATAGAGAAGAACGACATCACGGCGATCTTCAAACCTTTCATCATGTTTCAGTCTGAACGGTCAACATTTGATGCTATAATCTATGTCAAGTGTCTCTTTTTGGTCAAATCTGACAGAGATGAAGCAATCGCGATTTAGTTTCATCGCCCCGACCCGACAGAAAATAATGCAGCTCGTGGGCACCTGTATAATCGTGGCGTGAACGTATCCAATGCCCGTCCACTGCATGAGCCATTGACCGTGTATCGCCAGCAAACAACGGTTTTGGACGTCACGAGAGCATTTTTCCGCAGTCTGTGAGCGGTTGAGTGATTTGGGTTGGCTGCATAGATCGGAATCGAGTTGATTTCGGCCGAAACAGTTCGAAAAGTACTTTTTCGTGTTCCGTCCGAATTGGATCCGCATGTTGCCGGTTTTGTCTATGGCAAACAGCAGAGCTGTGGTGGGAGGCCCGGCCCTATAACGCCGGGAACACACGGCATCGTACGCAGGGCTAGGCGACAACATACTTCCAAAAGAGATCTATCGTAAAATGTCGTACTGCAGGTCAACATACACATCACCCATTCATAGGCCTAGAGGTACACAGATCAAACAAACAAACAGGGAGAGGCAATCTGCTTGAAACCATGAAATAGTCCGTTTGTGTCTGAACTCATCTGAGACTCGTGTTCAGTAACCGTTGGTCAAGTATTTTGCTCAGTTGTAAGAATCGTTAATTCATTGTTGACATCGTAATCGATCGGATGTACACAACAAATGTTTGATCGTTTTGCACCTTTGCGCGTCCCCTCGTGATTGGCAGCTGTTTGAATGCTTTCATCTATTGTTTGTTGGACGCTTCGAACACGGCATCGAAGCAGTTTTGGCATCAAAAATCAACTTAAAATGGAAAAAATGAGAGAATTTCGCCAACAAGGTGATGCCACAAGTATTCACAAAACGTAATATGTTGGAACAATGCTTTAATTTACACCATGGTTGTTGAAAGCTCCAGATTTTCGGGAGCATTCGTTGACGCTGCTATCATGTGCCACTCATGTTGGATTATGAATGCTCAGGGAGATAGGGGGTATTTATAGGCTCCCCCTGCTATCAACAGAACGTTATGTACCATCGGCGGTAACACATTGGTCGTAATCTTGTCGAATTCTGCCCCGCCTTTTGTACCGTCCAGAAATTTCAAAACTAGATTTTGTTTACCCTGACATATAATACAGCGACCTTGCACACTAATGATCATTCCACTGTTTCTGTTGGGATTTGTTGGTTTTTTAATTTGTTCCGTGGCCCCGGTAAGATTTTTCAATACGATACACAGTTTGAATTTTTTCAAGGTAAATTAATATATTCCCAGTTTGTGGGGTAAAGTTGTCTGGAGCGAAAGTTGCTGATCGAGTAGACGTCGAGCCCGGCACAGTTGACTGAGATCCGGTCGGTTTGGGGTCGTTTAGTCCAGAAACCTGCAGAGTTCTGTATGATCACCGTTCGGCATTTAGGTGATTTTTTTGGTCAAAGTAATTCAGTAACAATATACGCCAGATCCCTTGTGTTGTTTTTGTCACTGTCATACGCGTATACGGACGGTTTTCGATTAAAAACTGTAAAAATATCCAGTGCTTGTAAATGCGTGCAAAATTTATTCAGTGACTGTTCACGCAGCAGTCGTAAATACGACTAGGATTTACCACCACGTAACAACTGTAAACACAGCATCAATAGTCCATACGAAAATTTTGTGCTGAATCGAGGGAGATAACAATTGCGGTAGGAAAGGTCAGTCCACCATCTGTCAAAGTTGTTGATCGGAAAAATCTTCACTGTTCACAAACTACATGAGTGGCTCTTATAGTTGTACACGTAGTTCCATGGGCTTTCCCCTGTCCCTTGTTACGAGCTATGTTCAAAGTGCGTCAAGCTACGAATATTTTCATGTATGGAGTTACAGACATCGGTGAAGTACCGGCTACATTTTGTTCAAAACCCCTGTCTGTTTGTTCCTCGTGTTGTTTTTTTGTGTCCCTAACGTCGACTGGCTCTATGTGCGTACAAACATAGCAGTCGGGATTAAGATTTCCTGGATAAATAGATACACTCATCGTTTATTCCGCCTCTGACGCAAAGATACACACTGTTTTACATGTACCACTCCTAGGCCCTGGGATCGATTTCCATACCTTTAAAGGGAAACAGTCGTCGGAACTGCGCTCAAAGGTCGTATGGGACCCATACAGTCAATGTAAACACTGTATCCAAGGTACGATGGTGATTGATGAAAAATAAAACATGTCTGTCATAATCTACATCATATAATTTAAATGTCTCAGCTATGATGATGAAGTGCATCTAGATATCGTGCACGAAATACATTGCTTGAAAACAAGAAACTCGCACAGGCGCAGTTCCGACGACGGTTTCCCTTTGACGGCAAAGTACTGTTTACCGTTCCGCGCACATATTGACAGAACGTTTGATGTTGATAATCCTTGGAAGCCGGATAACCCTGAATAGAACCCATTCCATACGCATTCTTAGATGAATCCAGAAGAGGAAAAAAAAGAAATGCCTCCAAAAGGAAGTAATTATCAAAGACGCCCTGACAATTACAAAGGAACAGTGTATAACAACATGAGCTGGCAATTGTGGAAAACATTTATAATTATCCATAACCGACCATTATCCTGAACTTGACCAACAAGATGACGTTTCCCCGAAAGACAAGATAGCACATAACTCCGAATTCTGTTTGTTATGGTTTTTTAGAGAAAGCCAAAGTATTTGAAGTCAGCGCTGTGTCGAATCTTGAACAGATTTTGAAGATTTCATGCTCGGGCATGAACCCGCGGGAAACTGTTATCATTTTTTCCGTCAAAATGCGCGAATATCTTATCGGTCAACGCAGTTTTCTGATTACTAGTTTATACCCCAGACGAAAAGCAAAATTAATTTGCTCGATGGAAGAATGATCACGTAAGAGAATATTGCAGAATGCCTATCGTCTTCTATTTCCCCGTTACCTATTTCTCGGCTCTCCACGACAGCGTAATTTTCCCGATGCCTTTCTCATAGAAGGAAAGTAAGAAGCAAAACATACATAAAAGCTTAATGCCTTGACAGTCGTGTCGCATCACGAGTTACGAATCCCTAGGCGGAATAGAAACTTTTCGTCGTTTCCATCAACTCATAAATTTCCCCCGCTCCCTCATTGTTCGTTAGAGTCAACTGTCCGCTACCCGCTCCCCAGGATTGTCACTCCTCATTGGAAGACAGGGCGAGGGCCCTACCGTCTATTGGTTTGGAGTGGGTTGGTTGGTCTAGCTACAACTTTCCTCCTGTAAAATATAACTTTTCACGTAGATGGGATACATTTTAACCAAAACGACATGGAATTTGGACAAGCAATCTTCAGTTTTAGTGCAATGCCAATCGCGGGGTCACGCCCTCAAAGTGGACGCTTTATATAATCACCACAACGTGAATCAGAAAGGTCAATACGGCAAAACTCATTTAAAATGAACTATAATGAGTTCTTTTAGCTCATTGGTGTGTTTCATAACCACTGTCGGGTCGTTTTATTGAGGTATACGCCCCCAAGGGCGTAGTCATCGTGAAACAGGCACTGCAAAAGTGGGATTTATTTCCTCAGAATGACATGAAATTTGAGCAAGCAATCTTCACGGTGACCCTAAAGCGAAAGGGGAGGGGGAATACGAAGGGATTATGATATTTACATTCTAAGTAGATAAAACTTGGATAACACTATGAAAAAATAAAATATTGTCCTGACTTTCATAAAAATATGAAAAAATGGAATATTATCCTCACGCTTAAGGGACTTATGTTAGTGGACAAGGCGGGGGCTTTATGTGCAATCCAATATATACAAGCACCAGTACCAATCTGATAGGGGACCTATAACTATCACTGAGCCGTGAAAGGGGACATGATATTCACTGTGTAAGAAGAAGACACTTTATTAACAATATGATTGGCGTTACACAAAACCATGGAGCCATGGTTTGTGCCCGGGTTTGTGTAACGCCAATCGCGGGGTCACGCCCTCAAAGTCACGGCAGCTTTATATGTAAACACTACAACCGTTCTGTGAATCAGAAAGTTCAATACGGCAAAACTTATTTAGAATGAACTACAGTGAGTCTTTTAGCTCATTGTTGTGTTTCATAACCACAGTCGGGTCGTTTTATCGAGGCAAACGCCTCCCGAGAGCGTAGTCATTACGGTATAGGCGATGCAAATGTCAACGTTTTGCTGTGGCATTATTAAATTGCTTGATAATGTTCCAGGTTTCGTTTAATTTGTCGTCCTTGGGCGTCAAAGCATTGTCCGCGACATACACTGTAGCGACGACCCGAGGCAAGATTTGTAATGACGCGCCACGCAAAGAAAGGAAGAATACTGCGATCGTTGCGTTAAGATCACTGCTGTGAAGAAAGCGGCGGATGCATCGTATACACTCGGCGTAGCTCTTATTGCCTAGGGGTTACAAAGGAAAGAGCAGCTCGCTTCGAGACAGAAAAGCATGAAATGCGAATATGTATCACATCAACACGGAATCCATCTACAGATTGCCTCACAATATCCTATTATTTTCAAACAATATTAGCCTACGCAGTAGTGTTAGTCTAAGACACGGGATAATTTAAGACGTATCACTCTATCGTTAAGTGACACATCTCTGCCGCTCCGTAGAGAAAAGCAAGCCAAGAAAGAACAGTGATTCCTAAATTAGCAATGCCAGTCGTATTGATGTCTTCGTTCCACGTGTAAGCGGTGTTCAAAACATGTTTGCCATGTCATGGGTTTGTCCGTCTCAATGTCTGTACCTCTGTTTACGTCGCGTGTTTGCGCATGTGCAAGACCAAATCCAAATAAATGTTACGCGAGGTTTGATCCGAGAAAGGTTTAGCTTTATCGGATTTTTGAGTGTAATTCTGTAGTATAATTGACTATCCCAGGGATGGAATATATTTCCCTTGTACCTGCCGATCTGACTTGCTTATACTTTGTTGAAACATTTCTTTCAAAAAGTAAATGATATTGAAGTATTCATCGGATGATTACAGGATGTTTATACGATGATAAGAGATTACTGTGCATATTCAGCAAATGTTTCCTACTTGGTCGCATTTCTGAAAAAAGTAATGAGCAAAATTTTGAGGCAGTGTACATTAAGAACGTTCAAGCGCGTGCGTGTTGCTTTCCAGAATAGGGAAAATAATATATTGTAATTATGCAAGCAATTCGATTAAAAACGTTATAAACAATAATAATATCGGCACTGCACTAAACTGAACTGTTTCATGTGCATTCATTACATAATAATGAATTAACATGAAGTGTTCATATAGCTTTAATTTTTGGTGCGTACATTAGCATTTTTTGTACAGTGTAATCAACATTTTCTGAGCAGTTAGCTCACACTATGTCATAAACACAAGGAACATGCACGTCATATGGACGATCGCTAAAGAATTACATGGAAACCATAAAACGGTTCGGGGTCAAATTTAAGCGGAGCACCCCTTGTTGACAAGCAGCGGTCATTCCTCAGGTAGTGATGCTCCTTATTAGTGTTCTTCTTCATCAGAATCTCGTCAACAGGAGATACCTGAAGAGTGTTTTTCTCAGAGATTTGCGTATTCATCACCATGGTTTCGCCGGATCAATTAACATCTTTTTTTATAAATTCATCAAGGGCAAATTCGAACAGAGTTGAAACTCTGATAGTAATTATCTAGAGAGGTGATTTTCTCAAATAGGTAATGCACTGCTTCAACTCCACTTTCTCTTAATTGAACTTCCGTAGAGGGCGGTTGATTTGTGCATCATGATGGGTGATGCTTTAGAGGCAACCTATTACGGTTAGTTCGCGACATCTAATGGCATTGTAGCGTCGAAGCTCGCGTTGAAGTTTTTAGTCACGATTCCATTCTCAAATCTCAACTAGTATAAGACGTATTCATGTTCCAGAGCCTCCAGTCGGCCTGGAACCAGGGATTTCGTAGCGGACACGATCAAAAGACAAACACATATTTTACCGAGACCGATGACATCCTGACCGTGGAGAAAAAACGCGCACATTTCATTGTAATCCATGTTTTTATCGTCTTGATAACATCATCCCATCACGGCCTAGAGCTACATGTGATGGAGAATGTGACGAACAGCTCGTTGCTTCGTTACCGCGGTGAAGCTGAAGATTCCTCACTCGCATCACTGAATGTTGAGAGCGGGCCTTCATTTGTTTCCCTGATGTTCCTGCTGACAATATCGGGTATGGTTGCCAATGTTTCTCTCTTGCTAGTCATGTTGAGTTCGTCGACGCTCCGCACGCCCTCCAACGTGCTATTGATGAACGTTTGCCTCATCAGTTTGCTTCTCTGCGTATCTATGTGCATTTCCCTCGACGCCATGTTGGCCGATGGAGTCGATGTTGCCAGCGTGGCGAGAAAGATATGCGCGACGGACCGATATATTGTGGTGCCCAGTTTCTTGCAGTATTGGTTGACGCTCGCATCAGTGGCCTTGTATAGAATGAAAAATCTGGACTCGCATGGCATTATTGCGAGGCACAAAACTAAAGTTGTGGTGTTTGCGGTTGCAATGTCATGGTCTGTCTCCTATATCGTGGTCGGGGTCAGCGATCTGGTGAGATCGGTCTCCCAGAATCAAACGCCTTCATCACCTAACTGCATCGTCAGCGTGTATGATCTGAGCAGGAATGCTACAGGTATCTCTCCGGGTTACAGGGAAAACAGAAAGCAAACCCAAGAACTCGACGATATTGTATTGTTTTTCCTCATTTGTATCACTCTAACCTCATCTTGCATCGTCATTCTGCTGTCATATTTTTCTATATGTCGCGAAATGAAAAGATTGTTACCGATTGGCAACGTCGACAACTTCGAGGTATCACGACGCGGCCCTGGGACTTTGACGACGTCGTCGCTATTACTGAACGACGCGACCTCACCAAGGAAGCGCATCGGTGATGCGGGAGAAAGGAACGGTGTATATGAGGTGGGCGATACTGAACATGTTCGAATGAGTAAATCTCTGTCGTTCGGCAGTATCAGCCACGCAAGCTTTGAGACTTTTCACGAAACGGGCACTGTAAATGTAAGCGAGGAAAATCTAGAGTGTATGGCCATGGGGAGTATCCTGGATCAGAGGACTTTTACCAGGACAAGACGAATGTCCCGCAGGATGTCGCTGTACAGTATTGATCATGTCATGACTTGCCATGACTGTAGAATTGGCGAGATGCTCGACCAAACTCGGGCCATCAGTGACGAAAGCCTCGAGTGCCTCACTCTCGACGACGAGGGCGGTATTTACGGCAAGGGCAAAAGCAACGGAGTGCCCGGTCACCGCAGCGCCGTGCCGAGGAAAACGCGGCGAATGTCGAAGAGATCGTCGACGATGACGTTACATGAAACGGACACGCCTAACGGAATCACGCCACCTAATTTTAATAATATTGTATCAAAAGACGAAAACAAAATTGATAGAAGCAATTTTACGGACGTGATGCAGACAGGGTCAGAGAAAACAAAAAACTATAATCACGAAATCCCAACAGCCATGGAAGATAAGTCGACGGAAACCAGATTCGACGAACCAAAATTTGAGACTAAAAAGAATTGGATAGAGTTAGCCAACGGCGAGTCTCCATTAGCGACAGTTTTGAACGACACGCAAGTCCAAAATCAAAACAAGAAGCAGTTAATACCCGGAAGTCAGAAAGCCACTAAGATAAAAACGTCATCCCTCGGAACCAAACTTCGTATTTCTTCCTACAGACACGAAAACTTCGTAGCCATGAAAAATGGTGTCGTCATGGTGATAATCTACCTCTTCCTCTCTTCACCTCTCTTTGTCGTCCTCATTTACAATATTCGCGGTTCCATGGCAACGGAAGAAAGACTGCTGTTTTGGAGAGCTGCTAAAATCATTTTCAGCCTGAACTCGCCAGTCTATCCCCTCTGGTATCTTGTCTTCGACAAGAAAGTCAGAAAGTGTATGCGAGAAATGTTCTTTAAGATTGTTAACATTTTGCGACACTAAGCGCAGACCTGCGTTTACTGCCTTGGAGAACTGTATCAGACGGTGAGAGACCGTCACCTTTGTTGCTGGTGTCCATGGCAACCTGTCGCGAATTTTAATCGGAGTACAGGAACATTTCTGACGTACCGCATAAAGATTTGTCACTACAGATAGCATTGATCAATTTATAATGATGTTTTGTACTTCTATTTTTTCATGAATTGTCTACAACGATAAGTACGCAAGTAAAGTTAACGTGGAAAGGCATAAGCAGCGAAAACGTTCAATTTATTGTATTCAACCAATGCCAAAGGTCTCTGAACCTAGCATTGTGTGGGATTGTTTACGAAGCAGGATCTTTTGAGTTCAAGTGATGGAGACAGAGGCGTCGACTGTATTTCTTCAAACTTTATTACTACAGCTACGATGAACTACTGCTACAATAATATAATGTATCAGTGGGTGGATAAGTGACGACCAGATCCAGTGGTGAGCGATGCGCTCTGAGTATACGCATACACATACACCATACCGTGCATAAACATATACTAAAGTAAAGTGGCTAATTCAGGCTGTGATATAGCCGATTTTGGCGGGAAAGTAAGAAGCGTCTTTGACTTTGATTGGTTAGAGATGAGTCACACGTCAGAAAGAATTAAAACTATGTGTAAACACAGGATATTGGAAGGGACTGAAGAGATTACAATCTGTCTTCATTGTCAAGGAATTAAGAAGTAGCTATCTTTGTATAACGTTTCTCGACAAGCATACAGCCGTCCAACTGTCATGTATACCAAATATGAATTGGTGCGTAGAAATATGTGGCTACTTACGTAAAGAAGCAGACATGAAGATTAGAACAGAAACAATAGAAGGGATACAATAAGTACAGTACATTGCTGCTATTTGCTTTATTAAACAGTACAGTACAGTCAGTATAGTACAGTGCAGTACAGTAAAGTACAGTGCAGTACAGTACAGTACAGTACAGTGCAGTACAGTGCAGTGCAGTACAGTACAGTACAGTACTGTTCAGTACAGTGCGATTCAGTGCAGTGCAGTACAGTACAGTACAATGCAGTGCAGTGCAGTGCAGTACAGTACAGTGCCGTGCTGTGCAGTACAGTACAGTACAGTGCCGAACTTTACTGTACTGTACTGAACTGGATTGCACTGTACTGCACTGTACTGTACTGCACTGCACTGTACTGCACTGTACTGTACTGCACTGTACTGCACTGCACTGCACTGTACTGCACTGTACTGCACTGCACTGTACTGTACTGCACAGTACTGTACTGTACAGTACTGTACAGTACTGTACTGTACAGTAGAAAAGCATATAAAAAAATGCACACAAGACAAGATGAGATAGATAAGTGGAGATAGATGGATAAACACGTAAATAATATCTTAGATACAAAGAAACATAATATATACTTTTACTATAGGAAACTTGTCTTTCGTGATCAACCAAATCAGAGGTCACCCTGCAAAGTTAGAAATCAGATAAACAAACATTTACAATTCACCAGTAATTAAAATTTATACGGCCGCGTCGCGTTACCTTGTATGAATTATATGGGCAATAATAGAATTTACGATTTTCATGACTTCAAAATGGATCTTCATGAGCAGCAGACAAGATATGTACCGGAAAAATTTGAGTGTACGAAACACTGTCCCAGAGGCGCTTTCATACACAATATCGAATGACGCAAAGGAACCAAAATCACGCCATTGTGAGGAACTCTCGTTTGATCTTCCCTGTACAAAACAAAGGCAGCATGAGAAAGCGATAAATGATCGAAGCTGGTATCCATTTCAAATTCGGAAACAACCTCCAACTCCGTGGCGTCTTCTCTCAAATGTGCTAGAATATCGTGTGAACCGTTTACAAATCAAGACTTTGTGTTTTATACTTTTTCCGTAAGCGCGATTTCTTCCCATCCTGCACCTTGATTTAACAAGATTGGATTGACTTTTCTCGTCACACACTATTACAAAGGTTTGCAGAACAACACATCTCATGTTTTTTTAATTACGAGTTTAAATAATCGTAGAAGGTTTAACTCCACTGATATGAAGGATATGTAGAACAGGAAGATGATATAAAGTAGGCCATCGATATCATTATTAACCTTAGTTTCCATTTCTTTCATTGCGAATATGCCAGTTTTACGTTGGATTTGCATACACTCAGTAATCGCGTTACCGCATTTGACTAGGATATATATATATATGTGTATGTATGTATGTATATATATATATATATATATATATATATATATATATATATATATATATATAATTTTTGTCACATGTATGTATCAGATAGGCAAGCAAAACGATAAAATTCACAGAAATAATACCATATGAAGTTGTCTATCTCCGATAAAATAGAGAAATATATCAATATTTTCAACGCATCATTAAAAACGACAGTGTGAACATGAACGACTATGGAGATAAACATAATAAAAAGGATCAATTAAACTGTCAATATGCTAGTCCTTTTCCAAAAAAATGCCATAAATCGTTATGCTAGAGAGAAAAACTATCAAATAAAATCAGAGAGTTACCAAGCCTGTGTAATAAACATTCAGGAAGTGGAATATAAATGTGAATGGATGATGTGTGTGTGGGGGGGGGGGGTGGGGTGGTGGTGGGGTTGTACTTACGTACAGTTTGTATGTCTGTATGTCTGTCTGTCCTGTCTGTCTGTCTGTCTGTCTGTCTGTCTGTCTGTCTGTCTGTCTGTCTGTATGTATGTATGTATGTATGTATGTATGTATGTATGTATGTATGTATGTATGTATGTATGTATGTATGTATGTATGTATGTATGTATGTATGTATGTATGTATGTATGTATGTATGTATGTATGTATGTATGTATGTATGTATCTATCTATCTATCTATCTATCTATCTATCTATCTATCTATCTATCTATCTATCTATCTATCTATCTATCTATGTACATACGTATGTGTACTACAATCATTTAGAAGAGAATGGTCAAGGAATTTTACAGGTTTCACACATGTTTTGTTACATTTCCTTGCGTTTTCGTAACAAGTCATGCTATCAAACAAGAATACCACATCAAGGTAGATGTCATTCGTTGCCAAGTGTTCTGAATGATGACACCATGTTATTTCTTCAAAGATGGCGGTGCGTATATAAACTATGTCGCATGGAGGCAGCTATTTTTGAGTTGGACATCCATTTATTTTTCATCTTGTTCAAACCTACACATCCAATACCAGTCCCACTACTTGATACTATTCATCAATCCTTTCATTTTACGCGAAGTAATTTTAGATTGAACGTGAAACCATAAAAATAATGCAAGTAAGCTTAATTGCAGCAGATGATTTTCCCCAATACTTAAATGCAGATTTATTTTGACTAAAAATATGCTATACACTTTAAAGGAGCCCAAAGTTACAAGAAAGTACCCTTTGACTTGGAGACATAAAGGGCTTCTGATGATCGAAATACAAGCCAAGTTGCCATGGCAACCAACAGCTCATCACTTCACGAAAGAAGGTCGATAGATTTCAATTTCAAATTTTCAAGGCATAATTTAAAAATAGACGATCAAATCACAGAAATGCGGCAAACACCAGTGAAATAATCAATTTTAAGACGGTTTAGTGTTATGATTGGATAAATCTTGATCGCTGATATTTTGGATTATGAGTTTAATGTTTTATATTCAGAACGGTTTGCCCTGTATGTTTAATCCCGTTTGTCGTTACACTTGATACGGTGTACATCGGCGGAAGCTGTTACTACAGATGCCATCAAATTAGGTTTGGTCTGACCTGTACGCTCTAATTGTCATGTCAAGTGTCTGGTTCTGGTTGACATCTCGGTTTGTCATGGACAAAAGGTAATGCAAACGTGCTTACTCGTCCCTTGTCACATCGAGACATAGTGGTGACAGTCGGTTGACCTGACACTTTTTACTAACCACAGGTCACTTTACACTCGACAAGAATCGAATGACATAAATTAATTTCTGGAGCAAAATAAAAAAAAAGAGCAAACAGAAATTTTCCCAGCACGATATTACTAAGGAAACAGGGTAATTACAGAAAATACTTGCGGTTCGAATAAATATAACGCGTTTCACGACAAAGGACAAGAGCCTATAAAATATTTACGGTAAAACACTGTTTGCTCGATTTAATCGCGTTTCACCGATGTCGAGAGTCATCGAGGAGCGTACACAGTGCAGGACATGTTTAAGCCGATTATCTTTTATAATCATACACGTATCGCTACCCTTCTGTGCCATCGATATCTTGGAGATAGACACAGAATACGAGACGTGCTATGTTTCAAGGAGCGTAAGGAACCGACATACAAATTCTTTGTACGCTAACGTGTCTTCTGTTTAGAATGAGGTTGTGATTGCTTCCATATTGTTGACAGAACATGTCATTTGTGAAAGATTTTTATGTTGTGTTATCATGAAAATGTCCGACATTAAAGTACTGAATGATACTAGTTAATTCAGGTGATATTGATTTCACTGAGAGTCAATAAGGGCTGCAATTTATGGCACAGCCCTGCCTAATCTTAAAGTCTTAGTCAAGGAAACGGGCTGTCAATTCCATATGGATACAAAACTTGTCAATTTACGTCACAAAAAATGTCACGATCTTTTTAACAATTAATCAAAAGGTTATGTAAGATACACGTCATTTTTTAAGTATTTATCAATGTAGACGCTGCTCTATTGCTGCTGCAATTCATCGATGCGCACATAGCCGGATCTGCGTGTGTCTGCTTTGTTTGTGTGATTATTGTGTTATAAATAGGAAATGGCATCTTACAAGCACAGAAGTGAGGCGAATTTACAGTCACTTAAAGGGAAACCGTCGTCGGAAGTGCG